>NC_136261.1:26301491-26313991 GCF_964187855.1 Myxine glutinosa
TGTTGTCCTTCCGGTAAGTTCTCCTATCTCAGCCAAAGAACTCTGTAGTTCTGTCAATGGTCATTGGGTTCTAGGTCACCTCCCTGACAATGGTTCTTCTTGCCCCAGTTGCTCAGTTTCGTCGGACAGCCAGTTCTAGGAAGAGTCTGGGTAGTTCAATATTCTTTTAATTTCCTAATGATGGAGCTCACTGTGCTCTTGGGAACTTTCAATATTCTAGAAATTGTTTTATACCCTTTCGCCAGGTCTATGCCTTCTCACATTTATATCTCAGAGTTCTACGGACAGTTCCTTGGACTTTATGGTAGAGGTTCTGCTCTGACATGCACTGTCAACTGTGGGACATTTTATAGAAAGGTGTGTTTCTTTCTAAATCATGTCCAATCAATTTATTTGGCCACAGGTGGTCTCCAATGAAGTTGTAGGTATCAAGGATGATCGAAGGTGATTGGATGCACCTGAGCTCAATTTGGAGGGTCATAGTAAAGAGGTTGAATACTTATTGATGCTAGACATATCAGCTTTTAATTATTTATTAGTTTGTAAACACTTCTAAAAAAAAAAATTCCACTTTTTTTGTATACTAAGTCGAGCCTCATGTAAGAGCTAACACATATAACATATAATAAAGGGAGCGGGAGACAAGAGGGGAGAGAGAGAGAGAAGCACAACAACAGTAGAGCACAGGGACATCGGGAGATCTGTGGAAGGGAGAGGGCTGGGGCAGGGGACACGGGATAAACAAGATGGATACGACAAGGACTATCCCAAAAGAAGTTGGAGATTGAAAGAGGTGAATTTGGGTTGTATTAACGGGGGTAGAAAAGATCAAGGTTTTGGATGGGGGAAGATAAGAGATGGTGGTGAACAGATTATTTAAAGACCTGGAGGGAGGAGAGGGATTGAAGAGAGTGAGGGAGTTTGTTCCAGAGGTGGGAAAATAGAGGAATGAAAGAGTGAAGGTGAGCAGAGTCTTGATTTTGGCAGTTTCACCAGAAGAGGGTTGCTGACCGATCTTGTGCTTCCTGCAGGAATATTTGTGGGATAGAGCACAGATAGAGCATTGGGAGCATGGCCGGAGAGGAGTCGGCAGAAGATAGAAAGCCCACCAACCTGCCTGCGGTGCGAGAGTGAAAGACCCTCAGAAACAGCTTCATCGCGGGAGATACCAATGGTTCTAAAACCCTTGGTTTCTACAGCGTGAACCCGAGCTGGGTGTGAGGCCAGAGCACCAGTCCAGAGGAGAAAGCAGTACTCCATGAAGCTGCGGATGAAAGCCTTGTATGTGGTGAGGAGCTCAGGTGTGCCAGGGAAGGACTTAGCACGACGGAGGATGCCCAGTCGGCGACTGGCTTTGGAGGCCAGCTTGGAAATGTGGTTTTCCCAGGAAAGATCATGGCAGATAGTGAGACCCAAAAGCTTGAGTGACAGAACTTCTTGGAGAGGATTGTTGAAAAAGTAGACGGGAGGGTTGTCCAGACGGTCTTTTCGAAGAGACATAGTAAGAGTGTGAGATTTGTCAGGATTGAAAGACATGTTCCACTTGTATGACCAGTTTGTGATTTTATCCAGGTCTGCAGAGAGTGAAGAGGCTGATGCCTGCTGATGTGAGGGTTGCAATATGGAGCGACAGGACTGGAGTCATCAGCAAAAAGATAGAGAGGATTTTCCAATTTCACATTAATGGGATATTATGTGTAGATCATTGACAAAATATCTCATTTTAATCCATTTTAAATTCAGTCTGTAACACAACAAAACGTGAAAATGTCAAGGGTTGTTAACACTTTCAGAAGGCACTGTATGTACATGAAGCAACCACATGCCCACTCTGCTGCTTATGTGCATATGTAATACATTGTGGTTATATAGCTCGGACAATTCCAATTGCACTGGCCTTGGGCTGATACCACAGGCCTGAAGACTAAGGCCTGAAGTCTGGGGCCGATGGATGCGTACTGTCGCCTTCACAAAATGGCGGACGTATGTTTTTTTTTCAGGTTATAATTGTGGGCGGAGTCTGGCCAGATGTCCAACCAATGGGGCAAAGGCAGTCCGCCAATGGTCCGTCCGTCCATCCATCCATACATACAAATATACATAGCCCAAAAACGAAGCGGCTTTTATGTACAACTTATTGCCGAATGAGGGGAGGTGCACTATGTGTGGCGGCGCATTCATCCCAGTCATTGGGAATGAATGCAAGGTACAGACGGGAGTTTCGTAATGGAGGGGTGGGTAAGAGGAGCTCGAATAACTTTGACGAGTTATTCCTAAAACTTTGCAGAACTTTGGCTAAGTATGTATTTTAAGCAAAAGTTGCTCGTTAACTTTTTTCTGTGCTTGTGAGTTTGACAACTGGTTAAACTTGTATGACACATTACTCAAAACATTGAGTTGTTTCTGGTTCTTGTAACCATTCCTGTGTTGGTACATGTTGCACTTCGTCATGGTGGTTCGATATTCTTTGCTACAATGATTTCCCTACAATGATTCCCACATTCTACCTTCTTGGTTGTTGCATGATTTCAACATGCGCTTGCACAATGTCTGGATTTGTTTTCGTTTGTCTAGGCTGTAGTGCAGTGCTAAACCCTGTGGTTCTTTTCACGAGGAAGTTGTGGTGTTCATCTAATTTGCATATACTTCCTCTTTGTGCTTATGAATGAATAATCCTTTGGTTTCGGTTGCAGTTTGTAAGCTACAGTGTGCTCTTTTTTTTCTTCTTTTTTTTTTTACATCTGACAGAGCAGTCACTGGCATTCATGCTAATGGAGCTTGATGTCATCTCTCTCCCTCTCGCTGTCTCTCTCCCTCTCACCAGTCTCAAACGTTTTTACAACCTGTATCCCCCAACCTATCCGATACTTCTTTTCTTCCTCCTCATTCAGCCTTCCTTCTTGTGTTTGTCTGTAGTTTGTACAAGCCTCATTATCAATTTGAACATTCTTCGTCAATGTTGACCAATGGAAGCATTGAGCATTCTCACTTTGGAGTCACGGTGGAGGACACCTGCGATGACATTTCGACAAATCAAAATGGCGACCTGCTTAATGGCCATTTGACTGACGGAGATATTTCTCCAGAGAACATGAAGGCTGATGGTCACGTGATGTACAATTGTTTTGTGACCCATGACAACGGTCTGGGATTCATGAGTCGTGAGGACAACAGGTGTATGGACTCTACGAACCTTTACGGCGAGCACTCCACAACCGGAGAGGCAGCATACCCGGGTCAAGATGGAACGTGCTTGAACACATGTCTGAAGAACTCTTGTCATCCATTGCCCCACGAAAACCATTTACCTTTGCCGGAGAATCAGAACAGGAATTTTCTTAGCCCGATGCAAAACCAGAGCATGAACCATCTGTGTCAGTCTCACGAGCATCAAGAAATGGGACCTTATGCTGCAGTAACAAACTTTACCTACCCTCAGGTAAACTTGTACAGTTATTCTTTGATTGCTATCCTCACAGTTTAAGCAGTGCTCCAAATTTTAATTCGTTTCACTTATAAATACCATCGGACGAGTTGCTGATGTGCGAGATGCCGTGATGAGATCAGGGGATGTTTTTCTTTAAATAATTTGTGATTGTCCTCTGTGTACGACACTGTTGATCTCAGTCTGCATGACATCCACTTGTTGCCAACAGCCTAGTGACCACGTGCTCGATCCCAGTGAGTTTGAGAACATTCCAGAAGATATATTTGATTTGATCGAGGATTACCTTCCGAAGGTGGGTTTTAGTTTCTCTCGCTTTGATTTTTTTTCACGTTGATGTATGATGATTTCACGATGTTAAAGGACCCTGTGTGCTGATAAAGGACCCAGTGCGCGGTTAAAGGACCCCATCTGTGGTTAAAGGACCCTAGTGAAGGAGCTGCGCTCCAACGCAAGTCGAAAGAATTGACGCGACCAAAGACGGAATTCGTCCGAGTTGCTTTATTGAAACAAAACAGCTCAGGTATTCTCACAAGCCCGTTTTTCGGGCAGCAATATATATACACATTTATGCCCGGGCGTTTGCCCGGGAAAACCGAGACCGGGCATGCCCGGGTGTCAAGGGCGAGTCCTGGAAAGGCGAGTCTGGACATGCCCGGGCGTCCTGGACGCGGCCTGGCAAGTCGAGGCTGGGCGTGCCCGAGCGCTCTGGGCGAGCCCTGGAAAGGCGAGAGCGGGCATGCCCGGACGCTCTGGGCGAGCCCTGGAAAGGCGAGTCTGGACATGCCCGGGTGTCAAGGGCGAGTCCTGGAAAGGCGAGTCTGGACATGCCCGGGCGTCCTGGACGCGGCCTGGCAAGTCGAGGCTGGGCGTGCCCGAACGCTCTGGGCGTGCCCTGGAAAGGCGAGAGCGGGCATGCCCGGACGCTCTGGGCGAGCCCTGGAAAGGCGAGTCTGGACATGCCCGGGTGTCAAGGGCGAGTCCTGGAAAGGCGAGTCTGGACATGCCCGGGCGTCCTGGACGCGGCCTGGCAAGTCGAGGCTGGGCGTGCCCGGGTGCTCTGGGCGAGCCCTGGAAAGGCGAGAGCGGTCATGCCCGGGAAAGACGAGACCGGGCGTGCCCGGGAGGTTCAGGCGTGCCCGGGAACAGCGAGTCCGGGCATGCCCAGGAGAGGCACGTCTGGGCCCGTCCGGACGAGCCCGGCATGGCGATCGCGCCCTGGCCGCGTCCTGGCAGGTGCAAGGCGATTGTGTACATTCAGCGGGAACCGCTACACTAGGTGCTGTTAAAAGACCCGATGTGCTGTTCAGGGACCCAGTGCACGGTTAAAGGACCCCATGTGTGGTTAAAGGACCCTCGGTGCTGTTAAAGGACCCAGTGCACGGTTAAATGACCCTATGTGCTGTTAAAGGATGCAGTGCACGGTTAAACAATCCTATGTGCTGTTAAAGGACCCTGTGCCCGGTTAAAGGACCCTGTGCCCGGTTAAATGACCCTGTGTGCTGTTAAAGGACCCGATGTGCTGTTCAAGGACCCTATGTGCTGTTAAAGGACCCTGTGCCCGGTTAAAGGACCCTGTGCCCGGTTAAAGGACCCTGTGCCCGGTTAAAGGACCCTGTGCCTGGTTAAAGGACCCTGTACACGTTTAAAGGACCCTATACACGTTTAAAGGACCATGTGCCCGGTTAAAGGACCATGTGCTGTTAAAGGACCCAGTGCGCGGTTAAGCGACCCGATGTGCTGTTAAAGGACCCAGTGCGCGGATAAACGACCCTAAGTGCTGTTAAAGGACCCAGTGCGTGGTTAAACGACCCGATGTGCTGTTAAAGGATGCAGTGCACGGTTAAACGATCCTATGTGCTGTTAAAGGACCCTGTGCCCGGTTAAAGGACCCTGTGCCCGGTTAAATGACCCTGTGTGCTGTTAAAGGACCCGATGTGCTGTTCAAGGACCCTATGTGCTGTTAAAGGACCCTGTGCCCGGTTAAAGGACCCTGTGCCCGGTTAAAGGACCCTGTGCCCGGTTAAAGGACCCTGTGCCTGGTTAAAGGACCCTGTACACGTTTAAAGGACCCTATACACGTTTATAGGACCATGTGCCCGGTTAAAGGACCATGTGCTGTTAAAGGACCCAGTGCGCGGTTAAGCGACCCGATGTGCTGTTAAAGGACCCAGTGCGCGGTTAAACGACCCTAAGTGCTGTTAAAGGACCCAGTGCGTGGTTAAACGACCCGATGTGCTGTTAAAGGACCCAGTGCACGGTTAAACGACCCGATGTGCTGTTAAAGGACCCTGTGCATGGTTAAAGGACCCCATGTGTGGTTAAAGGACCCTAGGTGCTGTTAAAAGACCCGATGTGCTGTTCAAGGACCCATTGCACGGTTAAAGGACCCCATGTGTGGTTAAAGGACCCCAGGTGCTGTTAAAAGACCCGATGTGCTGTTCAAGGACCCTATGTGCTGTTGTTAAAGGACCCAGTGCATGGTTAAACGATCCTATGTGCTGTTAAAGGACCCTGTGCCCGGTTAAAGGACCCTGTGCCCGGTTAAAGGACCCTGTGCCCGGTTAAAGGACCATGTCCCCAGTTAAAGGACCATGTCCCCAGTTAAAGGACCCTGTGTGCTGTTAAAGGACCCGATGTGCTGTTCAAGGACCCGATGTGCTGTTCAAGGACCCGATGTGCTGTTAAAGGACCCGATGTGCTGTTCAAGGACCCTATGTGCTGTTAAAGGACCCTGTGCCCGGTTAAAGGACCCTGTGCCCGGTTAAAGGACCCTGTACACGTTTAAAGGACCCTGTGCGCGGTTAAAGGACCCTTTGTGCTGTTAAAGAACTCTGTGCGCGGTTAAAGGACCCTTTGTGCTGTTAAAGGACCCTTTGTGCTATTAAAGGACCCTGTGCCCGGCTAAAGGACCCTTTGTGCTGTTAAAGGACCCTGTGCGCAGGTAAAGGACCCTTTGCGCTGTTAAAGTACCCTGTGCGCGGTTAAAGAACCCTGTGCGCGGCTAAAGGACCTTGTGCACGGTTAAAGAACCCTGTGCACGGTTAAAGGACCCTTTGTGCTGTTAAAGGACCCTGTGCGCAGGTAAAGGACCCTTTGTGCTGTTAAAGAACCCTGTGCGCGGTTAAAGAACCCTGTGCGCGGCTAAAGGACCCTTTGTGCTGCTAAAGGACCCTGTGCCCGGTTAAAGGACCCTATGTGCTGTTAAATGACCCTTTGTGCTGTTAAAGGACCCTGTGCGCGGGTAAAGGACCCTATGTGCTGCTAAAGGACCCTGTGCCCAGTTAAAGTACCCTATGTGCTGTTAAAGGACCCGATGTGCTATTAAAGGACCCTGTGCCCGGTTAAAGGACCCCATGTGCCCGGTTAAGGACCCCATGTGCTGCTAAAGGACCCTGTTCCCAGTTAAAGGACCCTGTGCCCGGTTAAAGGAGCCTATGTGCTGTTAAAGGACCCGTTGTGCTGTTAAAGGACCCGTAGTGCTGTTAAAGGACCCTGTGCCCGGTTAAAGGACCCTATGTGCTGTTAAAGGACACTGTGCCCGTTTAAAGGACCCTATGTGCTGTTAAAGGACCCTATGTGCTGTTAAAGGACCCTTTGTGCTGTTAAATGACCCTTTGTGCTGTTAAATGACCCTGTGTGCCTGGTTAAAGGACCCGTTGTGCTGTTAAAGGACACTGTGCCCGGTTAAAGGACCCGATGTACTGTTAAACGACCCTGTGCGTGGTTAAAGGACCCTGTTCCCGGTTAAAGGACCCCATGTGCTGTTAAAGGACCCTGTGCCTGGTTAAAGGACCCGATATACCGTTAAAGGACACTGTGCCTGGTTAAAGGACCCGATGTACTGTTAAAGGACCCTGTGCACAGTTAAAGGATCCCATGTGCTGTTAAAGTACCCTGTGCGCAGTTAAAGGACCGGATGCACTGTTAAAGGACCCTGTGCGCGGTTAAAGGACCCTATGTGCTGTTAAAGGACCCGATGTACTGTTAAAGGACCCTGTGCGCGGTTAAAGGACCCCATGTGCTGTTAAAGGACCCTCTGTGCTGTTAAAGGATTCAATGTGCTGTTTAAGGACCCGTTGTGCGGATGTTTATTGAGCTGCTGACTGCAGTAAAATCCCATGTTCGATGTTGATTTTCACATTGTACCACAATGTTCTCTTCCTTCATGTGGTCGACATACCTTAATGTGTTGAGCTCCTCCATGAGCCTCAGAAACATGAAAAAGAAAAGGCAAAGCAGCCAAAGGGAAAGTTAACAATACATGTCACATGTACTAGTGAACCTGAGGCAAATGTAAAATAGGAGCAGCAGGTTGGCAAATATTAGTCATTGTGGATAGTAGTTCGTGTTTTTCTTTTTCTTTTGGTATTTAATTTCTTCATTACTTATTGGGACTTTATCATGCGCACACATTTGAAGTAGCTTGAGTTCAAATCTTGCTGAGCAACATTATTTTCTTTTACCACGACTTTAACTTCACTAGATTTATTTTTCCCGGAATCTCTGAACCCTTACCAAGAAGGTGCCATTTCCTCTTTCATATTCTCTCAACTCAATCTTTTTGTCTCTCTCTGTCTGTTTCTGTCTTTCTCTCCCTTTCGCCCTCCCCCTCCCTTGCATCCTCCTCCCCTCGCACCGTCTCTCTCCTTCGCGCCCTCTCTCGCCCTCTCTCCCCGTCTCACCCTCCTCCTCCCTCGTGTCCTCTCTCTCCCTCGCATCCTCTCTCTCCATTTTTCCCTCTCTCCTGCCCTCCTCCCTCTCGTCCTCTCTCTCCCTTTCACCTTTCATCCTCCCCTCTCTCGCTACCACTCTCTCCCTCGTGCCCTCTCTCATCCTCCTCCTCCTTCTCCACCTCTCTCTTCCTCTCGCCCTGTCTCTCCCTCTTGCCCTCTCTCTCCCTCTTGCCCTCTCTCTCCCTCTTGCCCTCTCTCTCCCTCTCGCCCTCTCTCTCTCCCTCTCACTCTCGCCCTTTCTCTCTCCCTCTTGCCCTCTCTCTCTCCCTCTCGCCCTCTCTCTCTCCCTCTCGCCCTCTCTCCCTCCCTCTCGCCCTCTCTCCCTCCCTCTCGCCCTCTCTCCCTCCCTCTCACCCTCTCTCTCTCTCTCTCTCCCTCTCGCCCTCCCTCTCTCCCTCTCGCTCTCTCTCCCTCCTTCTCGCCTTCTTTTCAACCAATAACCTGTGGTCTCTTCTGTTATTATCTTTAGCCAGTTTACACTCTAACCGTATAATATCAGCTTCTAAACAAGCCATTGTTATATTTTTTACATCAGTTTCATTTGAAACAAACTGCTGACAAAACACTCTAATCTGAGCTTTTGTGTTATCCCACCATAATGCTAAAGAAGAGAAAGAGGGCTTTTTTGAAAGTTGGATGACCCAAAAAGCACGGAAGGCGTCTTTAAACAAAGCATCTTCGAGAAGACTGGTATTGAATTTCCAGTATGCACTTTTGCGTAAGGGTTGAGGGAAAAAGAGGCCCATGGTAACGAAATGATGATCAGAAAACAAAGATGGAAAATGATTTGGAGAGATAACCGCATTCCTGAACTGTGAGTTTATGTACCAACGGTCAAGTCTAGCGAAAGTCATTCTCCCATTGGCACATCGTCCCCAAGTATACTCAGATTTGTTGGGGTAATGCAGTCTCCATGCATCTAGCACACCCACTGCCGAAAAATAATTTAACAAATCAGTACTACCTTCGGGATGAGGTTCTGCTGTATTTCGGTCTATACTGGGTTTAAAGGTACAATTAAAGTCACCCCCCCCCCCCCCCCCACATGCAAATACAATTATTGAGATCTATCGACTACATGTGTCGAATCAAAGATGAAAAGAAAGCTCTTCGTTCCACACTCTCACTTGGTGCATAAACGTTGAATAGTGTAAACCGAAAATTATTAATGACCAGTTCCAATGAAATAAACCGGCCTTTAATCACCTCCTGGAAGAGGCATGACTCAGGTACTAGGCCTGGTCTGAGTAAAAAAAGCCACACCAGCAGAAGAAGAAGACAAGTTACGAAAAAAAACACTGTCCCTTAAAGAGGCGACACCAGTCGTACTCCACATTTTGAATTATATGTGTTTCCTGGAGTTCATCAATTTTCTTGCACTCAAATAAACGTTTTACCTGAACCTGGCGGTTTTGGCTTGCACCTCCGCCGTTCATATTTAAGGTTCCAAAGGTGATTTTTTTTCATGGATTATCAAAAGGCGTGAGCGGTTGTTGGGAAATCTCACTCCCTGCTTTTGTAACAGCCTTTCTAAGCCGATGAAACAGCGACCTTGTTAAATGAAATTCATCCGGCTTCCTAATTATGTCCTTTGCAGCCTGGATGAATGAAATTAAATCAGGAAAATGAACTTTTACAATCACATTTCGCTGTCGGTAGGTGTCATTCAGAAAATAAATAATAAGTTGAGGGGCTATGGATGACTGATACGATGAAGATTGAGACAACTCAGTCATCTCAGCTTCATCATCTGATTCTGACAAATCAGAAACAGCTCCACCCGGGTCACATATATCAGTCTGCGCCGTCCCCATTTTGATTCCAGCCAAGTCCGAAGATTTGCTGGAATGTTCTATTGTGGAGTCATCTTCACTCTGGTACCCGGGACATTCAGCAGGAGCACGCCTGTTAATCAGATTAAGAATAAACAATTTAAAGGTATCAGACACCCCTAGTAAATCTTTCTTCCAAATGGATTTTGTAAATAAGTCACCCAAAACTTTTTTCTCTGCACTAGACTTTAGGGGAAACATTGTTGCCAACCCTGGTGATGTAAGGTTGTGCATTAGAGAGTTTTTTTCAAAAGTTTATGCAAAACAAAATGTTTGTGAGCAAACCATGAAATTTTTAACTTCTCACCTTTCATCCCTAACTGAGCCTCAGTGCCTGGGCCTGGATTCA
This sequence comes from Myxine glutinosa, assembly GCF_964187855.1. Lineage (NCBI taxonomy): Eukaryota > Metazoa > Chordata > Myxini > Myxiniformes > Myxinidae > Myxine > Myxine glutinosa. The sequence goes on from NC_136261.1 coordinate 26,311,854, forward strand.
CCAATTACTTTGCCTGAGCTAACGCAGGCCCTAACTGAAATGGACTCGGGGAAAGCTCCTGGGATTGACGGCCTAACGGCAGAATTTTTCTTGGCTTTTTGGGCCCTGAATTATTGAATGTCCTGGAATCATCCTTGGTGCTTGGAGAACTCCCAGTAAGCTTCAGAAGAGCAGTGGTGTCGCTCATTCCAAAGACTGGAGATCTACGACAGATAAAGAATTGGCGGCCGGTCTCGTTATTATGTACGGAATACAAAATATTGTCAAAAGTGTTGGCCAGTCAGTTGAAGACGGTAATCGGTGATCTAGTCCACCATGATCAGAATTACTGCATCCCAAACAGATCTATTTTTGATAATATTTTTTTGATCAGAGATTTAATGGAATGTGATTGCTTGGAAAAAGATTTTGGGATAATATTCCTTGATTTGGAAAGGGCTTTTGATAGTGTTGATCATGTTTTTTTTGTATCGTGTGCTTGAAGCATGTGGCTTTGGTGCCAATTTTAGGGCCTACGTGACTTTGTTGTACAACAATATATTTAGTTTATTTAAAATAAATAACGAACTCAGTTCTCCGGTACAAGTTCAAAGAGGGGTGAGACGAGGATGCCCGGTTTCTGGGTTATTATTTTCCTTGGTAATGGAATCACTCCTAATTTTATTTAGGAAAAATATTTCAGGAGTGACTGAAATTTAATAGGACCTGGGAGTCCTTCAGTAGTTGTATCGGCTTATGCAGATGATGTCTGTGTGGTTGTTAAGAAGGAGAGTGATATCCTTGCACTTGTTGAATGTTTAAATCTTTTTTGCCTCGCTTCTTCTTTGAAGTGTAACTGGGACAAGAGTAAGGCCTTATGGATTCCCTGTCTCAAGAACATTCCACCTGGAAGAGTGCTGGTACCACCTGTGCATCTACCAACAAAGTTAAAATGGGTGGAAGACGGAGTCAAATACCTTGGGGTTTTCCTGGGATCTCCACATTACGTCCTCAAAAATTGGGATGGGATTGTTGAGCATGTCAAAAAAAGACTGGGACTGTGGAAATGAGCTCTGCCCCACCTTTGTTACAGAGGCAGGGTTCTAGTGGTTAATAATTTGGTGGCTTATTCCCTGTGGCATTGGTTTATCTGCCTTCAGCCACCGGAGGCACTACTAAAGGCAGTGCAGAGGCTACTGGTGGATTTTTTTTGGAGTGGTCACCATTGGTTACTACCAAATGTCATATGTAGCCCCTTGTCTGAAGGTGGCCAGGGACTGATCGACATTAAAAAAGTCGTATCATGGCTTTTCGGCTGTGTACCATACAGCAGTTGCTGTACAAGGAACGACTGCCAAGCCGACTTCTGGCCTATCACATGCTGTGAAAAGCAAGCGGGCTCGGATACGGCCTTGAACTTTTCTTAATCCAACTCCAACATGTCGACACATCTCATCTACCATCATTCTATCAGAGCCTTCTCAATGCCTGGCAAAACCTTTCAACAAGTCGCCAGCAAGAAACCTATGCTACAAACATGTTTGTGGAAGAACCCCTTTTTTGCAACCCGCTTTTTCCTGCAATTCCAAGAAGCCAAAACTTTTATCAACACTTTATTACAGCAGGCATAATCAAAGTGTTGGACCTCCGCCATGATTCTGGTTGGGGGGTGGAAGTCGGTGCAAGAGATCGCTGATATGACTGGAATATGGTCAAACAGAATAATTGGAAGAGTCCTCAAGGAAATAGTAAAGAAAAGCTTCCAACTTGGATTAATATGGACCCAGGAAGTTTTAGTGACATCCAAGGGCTGGCAATTTCCTGGTTTATTGGTACAGCCTAGTCACGGAGACTTGCCCCCAATTAGTGAGGGACAAAACATTTTTCAGAAATGCAGTAGTAAAGACCTGTATCGTTTACGTACTGCAGTTCTGCTTGGGGACTCACCGTTAAATGGAGTGGCCAGGTGGAAAGGGTTAATGCCGGAAGGACTCCCATCTGAGCCTGCATGGGAATCAATATACAGTAAGCTGGTAAGAAAAAGGACAGGTGATCTCCAGTGGCGAATGATACACTGGATCATTCCGTCTAATAAATTAGTGAGTCATTTCGCGCCCACATCTACGTGTTGCCCGTTCTGTGTTTACACAGAGGATGTG
>NC_136261.1:26318991-26593991 GCF_964187855.1 Myxine glutinosa
CAAGCCTTTGTGTCAAGCCAAGTCAAACCTTCGAGCCTTCTTGTTTGTGTCAACCAGGGGCGGACCCACCAGGTTCTTGGTCTCCTTCTTCTGCGCCTCTGCCTCCTCCTCCGGACGAGAGCAATGGCCATCTGGTTCTGTAGAAGTGCTTGGTGACCTAGTAGGATGGCACCATGTATCAAAGCTTCGTTGTTCATCTTGGACTCTTGACCTTCTGGAAATTTTTCTTCTTCAATACTTTGTCAGGGACTGATGGAAGAGCATTAGAAACCTCTCATATATATACCCAGAGGCTCCCTGTCGCCCAAGAAACGCTCAGCAACCTCCTTGGTCGCCCAAGGAACTCTCAATGATCCCTCAGTGATCTCTCCTGGTCTCTCAGTGATCTCTCTTGGTCGCACCTGATCTCTCAGCGATCTCCGTATATCTCTCAGTGATCTCTCTTGGTCACACAACGAGCGCTCAGCAAACTCTCAATGGTCGCTGCAGGAGGCTTAGTCTCCATTGATATCTCAAGGATGTTTCAATGGGCGCTCAATGATCGCCAAGTTCGCTCAAAGATTTCTATAGATCGCCATGAAAGTTGCCGAAAATTGAATTTTTGATCGATCAACAAGCGCACAAGGATCTCCCAAACATTGACACAGAAACGGCTTTTTCGAGGCTTAGGAGATCGTTGAGAGATCGGGCCAATTTTTGATCGCTCAATGCTCACCCAACGATCTCCGTGCTGTGTAAAGGGGGCCTAAGGAAAGTGCACCACCTCTAAGCTATCCTTTTAGCCCAAAAATATTGATTTAAAATCGATTGAAAATGTGAATCCCTTATTTTGTCCATTTGTTTGAATGGTTATCTGAGCAACCTGTTTGGTGGTGTCATACTGTGAACTGAGATTTGCATCCGGTGTACTACAGTTTGTTGTTACCCTGCGCATGCAAAACCAAAAGGACGGTTAAGCAATTGGTTCACTCTGTCTGTCTCTCGCTCTGTGTGTTAAATAAGGTGGTGTAAAAGACGCTGCATCAACGGCGGTATGCTTGTTAAACTTTTGTTTCTACAACCTTTAAAATCTTTTATTTCAATTGAATTATATACTTTGAACAGTGTAGAACACAAATCGCCTTGTTGGATCTTTCAAAACCCATTTAACAGTACTTGGACAATATATTACGGCATTGTTTTTGTCTGAGTTGTGTATGATGAATGTTTCTGCAGGATTGTTTGATCACCTCACAGCCTTGTTTAGAATCCGTGCAGATCAACGACTTCCAGGTACTTCATTTTCATTCACCTTGCTTACTTAATTTACTTCCTTTAACACCGTCCCAATGTGGGTAGGATTAACAATGGCCCAACGATTCTCCAATTTCTTTGAAACGTGGTTTATGCCAGTTGAGACGGTTTACCTGTGTATGCCATATCCCATCACATGTCATGCACTATGTGTTTCGTCAAACTCAAAAGACGTCAAACTGGGAATCCCATTTGCCGACATTATTTGGTGGATATTAAAGATCCCACGGTGTCCTCCGCGAAGAGTGGGCGACCTATCGCCAGCACCCTGGTTGATTTACAAATTCCTGCTCTAACTACTAAGTCGAGGCCTGGCCAGCTTGTTCCTGAAAGACTTGGGCCAAAAACTTCCCCTGGCTAACCCTACAAGAACGTGGGAATAATTGTGGCTGTTAAAGGAGAAGGTGCATACCCTTCTTGTATCTTCATAAAATACGCCATTTGTGTCTGTCCGTCTGTCTGATGAATTTTTGACGCCAATACATTCCGTCGTTACTTATCCAATCTCAACAAAACTTGACAGGATGACCAAGGGTTACATAATGAAGGTTGTAGCACATTAATTTGCCCTCCTCCCCAAGAGGGTTTTCTCCCCCGAGCGGGTTTTCCCCGCCATTGCCGTCAATTGGGTTTCACATTGAGGTGTATATAAATGTTAAATTAGCTTTATCGTGGCGTTTTTCCAATGAAGATTTGTCGTGGCGTTTTTCCAAAGATGCCTTTAATAACAAAATTAATGATAATCGCATATTATTAATGTTATTCCAAAACAATACGAATACTAATAATGTCTCACTTTCCCAAGGCGTTTTTCCTCCAGTGATAACATGTATAAATAGCTTATAGTTATAATGGTGTTTCCGTGGGAGCAACGGCTTCTACAGGAAGTAAAAATATTATAAACCACAAACATGTATGATTACACCGACACGGGAGCAACGGCTTCTACAGGAAGTAAAAATATTATAAACCACAAACATGTATGATTAGCCTTTTAAACAGTCGCTAATGCTCTTTATAACACTAAATGAAGAAATACCGACATCCGTGAACTAAGGTTCACTTACAGAACTGAGCGAAGATCTACTGTACTCTATATAACCCACAAATGTTGGGTTAACAACTTGGCCCTTTCTGCCGCTACCGTGGCATTTTTGTAGTGAACTTTTGAAACTCGCTCCTGCTGTTTCATACAAAACTGAAAGGGAGAAGCTCGGGTTGTGCTCCTTTACCAAGCAGCTAGCTAGTTCTTGCCAAGCCAGCCATTCCTTAACGGTTTTGAAGGGAGCGCTTGCTCGAATGCTTAAACCACTTGGCGATCTCTTCACAAGAAACTTGGTAAATGAACACACACCCAATGTTCTTGAGACCCGACCATAGATCGACTGTAATCTATATACCCCAAAGAGGAATGACCCTTCCTGCCCCTCCCCGAGTCTGCGGGTGTACTAGTATTACAAATGATGTTGAAGCACGGTGCTACGCGCGCTTGCTTGTACAACAAGAAGGAAGCGGACAACGCGGTGAGTTTAAGAGTCTTTATTAAACGAGCTCAACTGTAGCACTGGTGCGCTCCGGGCTGCGCGCCCGGTGTATATCCTGCGGCCACGCCTACCCCTTGGTGCGTGGAATGATGCCCTCACGCCAGTGAGCTTTCGTGTCCGCCACACGCCCCCCCCCCCCCCCCCCCCAGAATTCCCGCGCACCTGGAGGGCCAGTTTGCGGGGCAAACGGATGACCCGGCCGAAGCGCCCTCTGGCGACCGGCGGCGTCCGGGGTGCAGGGATGCCAGCTGGGATGCCTCCGGCTGCACCCGGGACCGGGGGGCGGCGTGCCGGCGGGCCTGGGCGGTGCCGGGGGTCCGCCCACAGGGGGGCGGCCCCGACGTGGGGGCCGAGCCACCGGTGGTGGGTGGTCCACGTCGAGGTGGGCCGGTTTGAGGCGATCCACCGACACGCGGTCGGGAGTACCGCTGATGTCCAAGGTGAAGTGTTTCACCCCGGTCTCCAGCACGTGGAAAGGCCCGTCGTACGGGGGCTGCAGTGGTGTCCGGTGGGCGTCGTGCCAGACGAAGACGTACTCCGCGGTGCGAAGCTCCGGGGCGATGTGCGTAGGCGGGTGCCCGTGGTGCGCCGTCGGCACCGGGGCGAACCTCCGGGCTGTCTCCTGCAGCGCGGAGCGCTCCTGCGCTGCGGACCATAGTGCCGTGGGGTCGGGGAGGAACTCGCCCGGCACCCGCAGCGGTTGTCCGAAGACCAGCTCCGCCGCGGATGCACGCAGGTCGTCCTTGGGCGCTGTCCGGAGGCCCAGCAGGACCCAGGGGAGCCTGTCGACCCAGCCGCCGTCGCGGAGGGTGGCCCGGAGCATGGCCTTCAACGAGCGGTTGAACCGCTCGCACAGGCCGTTGGCCTGGGGGTGGTAGGCCGTGGTTCGGTGCAGCTGGACCCGGAGCCCCCACGCGACCGCCCCCCAGAGCTCCGAGGTGAACTGGGGGCCGCGGTCGGACGATATGTCCGAGGGGGCGCCGAACCGGGCGACCCAGGTGGCGATGAACGCCTGTGCGACGTCCGCCGCCATCGTCGCCGCCAAAGGCACGGCCTCCGGCCACCGGGTGGTGCGGTCCACCATTGTCAGGACATGGGTGAAACCCCGCGAGGGGGGCAGAGGTCCCACCAGGTCCACGTGTACGTGGTCGAACCTTCGTTCCGGCACCGTGAACGGGGCCAATGGGGCCTGGGTGTGCCGGTGCACCTTCGCGCGCTGGCACGCGAGGCACGTCCTGGTCCAGCCACGGACGGCCTTCCGGAGGCCATGCCAGACAAACTTGTCGGCGATCAACCTCTGGAAGGCCTTCGTGCCCGGGTGGGACAGGCCGTGGATGGCGTGAAAAACCTGGCGCTGCCAGCCCGCGGGCACGATGGGGCGAGGCCGCCCGAGGGAGACGTCGCACAAGAGGGCCGCGCCGTCGAACGGCACCTCGGTGACACGGAGGCCCGTGATGGCGGTCCGCAAGGCCTGGACGCCGGGGTCGGCAGCCTGGTCCGCCGCCATCCGGGCATAGTCGATGCCAAGGTGGACTGCGTGGGCGACGGACCGGGAAAGGCAATCCGCCACTGGGTTGTCCTTCCCCGCGACGTGCCGGATGTCCGTCGTGTACTCGGACACGGCCGAGAGGTGACGCTGCTGCCGGGCCGACCACGGCTCGGCGACCTTGCCCATCGCGAAGACCAGTGGCTTGTGGTCGACGAAGGCCGTGAACGCACGGCCCTCGAACAGATGGCGGAAGTGCCAGACCACCAGGTGAAGCCCGAGCAACTCGCGGTCGAAGGTACAATAGCGGCGTTCGGGCGGGCGAAGCTGCCGGCTGAAGAACGCCAGCGGTTGCCAAGCACCACGCACCCTTGCTCGTGCACCGCGCTCACCGCGTAGTCCGAGGCCTCGGTGGTGAGGGCGATCGGTGCATCGGGCGCTGGGTCTGCGAGCATGGTGGCGTTAGCCAAGGCGAGCTTCGCGCCAGCGAATGCTGAGTCCATCTGCTCGGTCCAGGTAACGTCACCTTTGCCCGGCTTGCCTCGGAGGGCCTCGTGCAAGGGGCGCAGGAGCTGGGCGATGCGGGGCAGGAACCGATGGTAAAAGTTTACCATGCCCAGGAACTCCTGGAGCCCCTTGATCGTGCAGGGGCGCGGAAACCCCTTCACCGCCTCCACCTTGGCTGGTAGGGGGACGGCCCCGTGCCTGGTGATGTGGTGCCCCAAAAAATCGATGTCGGCGACGCCGAACCGGCACTTGGCGGGGTTCATGATGAGGCCATGCTGGCGCAGACGTTCGAAGAGCGTGCGGAGATGGTGAAGGTGCTCTTCGCGGGACGCGCTGGCGACGAGGATGTCGTCCAGGTATACGTACACAAAATCCAAGTCGCGCAAGACGCTGTCCATGAGTCGCTGGAACGCCTGAGCCGCATTCTTCAAACCGAAGGGCATCCGAAGAAATTCGAACAGTCCGAATGGCGTGATGACCGCCGTCTTCGGGATGTCCTCTGGCCTGACCGGGACCTGATGGTAGTCGCGTATGAGGTCCACCTTCGAAAAGAAGGACATGCCCGCCAACCGGGCGGAGAAGTCCTGGAGGTGGGGGACGGGGTAGCGGTCGGGGGTGGTGGCGTCGTTGAGGCGCCGGTAGTCCCCGCACGGTCGCCATCCCCCGCCGGGCTTTGGCACGATGTGAAGCGGCAACGCCCAAGCACTCTCGAAGCGCCGCACGATGCCGAGCCGCTCCAGCGTAGCGAACTCCGCTTTAGCTACCGCGAGCTTCGTCGGCTCGAGGCGGCATGCCCGGGCGTAGACCGGTGGCCCGGCGGTGGGGATGTGGTGTTCCACCCCATGCTTGACGGCCCCCGCCGAGAAGGTGGGCCGCGTAAGGGCCGGGAAGCTGGCGAGGAGGCGGGTGAAGTCGTCCGCTGCCGGAAGCGTACAAACTAACCTCGTCGGGACAGAACCGCTCAGCAAGCCGCTTGGCGAGCCGCTCAGTGAGCCGCTCAACGAGCAAGCCAGCGAGCTGAATGTTTCAGCCTGGACGAGACGTCTGTTCTTCACATCTACCAACAACCCGTATGCACAGAGGAAGTCCGCACCGAGTAGTGCCATGGGGACACTAGCGGTTACGAACGTCCACTCGAAGCGTTACCTTCCGAACCGCAGGGAGAGGCAGCGCTTACCGAATGTGCGTATGGGTGTTCCGTTCGCGGCAAGCAACGCGGGGCCCCGGCCCGCGGTGTGCTTGTCGGACGTAGAGGCAGGGATAACGCTCACCTGTGCCCCCGTATCACATAGGAAACGGCGCCCGGACAAGGTGTCCGTTATAAAAAGAAGGCTGCCGGAATGGCCGACGCTCAGGGCCGCTACCGAGCGCCGGCTTTGTAGTTTCCCGACTTGCCGAAGGAGCACAGCGGGCAACAAGTCCTCGCCTTGTGGCCAAACCTGGCGTGGAAATGGCACCAGGTTTGCGGCGAAGGCGGAGGCCGCGATTTTCGTGGTGGTGGTGGGGTTGGCGTGGCGGCGGCCACGCGGCGTGCGTCAGCCTCGGGATCCCCGAGATGTGGTGCATCAACATCAGGGTCAGCCTCGGGATGCGCGGTGGCCGCGCCAAAACTCGCCTGCGCATCCAAAGCCACAAAGAACCTGTCGGCCTCGGCAGCGAGCGCTCGGGGTTCCGTCATCACGGAACCGGCCAACGCGAAGCGGACCCGTGCCGGCAGCTGGCGTCGAAATAACGCCCGGAAAAGAGCGTTCGGGGTTTCGTCGCCCATCAACGACGCACCAGCCCAGAGGGAGAGCAGTACATCATTAAGCTGCAGATGTAGGTGTTGTAGGTAGACAAATCGGTATTTTTTTTTTTATTTTTTTTTTTTTTTTTGTATACTGAATCGAGGCTCGTGAAAGAGCTAACATTTACTTCACAAACAAATCAACCAGACAAACAAAATATATAAAAAGAGGGAGCGGAAAACAAGATGGGGAGAGAAGGGGAAGCACACAAACACAACATTTGAGAGCAGGGAGATGTGTGGAAGGGAGATGGCTTGGGGGGAGGAGGCATGGGAAGGGGGGGGGGGGAGGGAGAAGTATAAAACACAAGGACACCAAGGACTTCCAGGACAGAAGTTGGTATTTCAAAAAAGTGGAATTGGGGTGAAATTAGCGGGTGTAGAAAAGATCAAGGTTTTCGATGGGGGAAGATAAGAGATGGTGGTGAACAGCTGTTTTAAAGACCTGGAGGGTGGAGTGGGATTGAAGAGAGTGAGGGAGTTTGTTCCAGAGGCGGGAGAAAAGAGGAATGAAGGAGTGAAGGTGAGCAGAGAGTCTTGATTTTGGCAGTTTGACCATAAGAGGGTTGCAGGCAGAACTTGTGCGACCTGTAGGAATATTTGCGGGACAGAGCCCAGAGAGAGCTGGGGGGGCAAGGCCAGAGAGGGGTCGGTAGAAGACGGAAAGACCACCAACCTGCCTGTGGTGAGTGAGTGAGAGGCCCTTGGAGTTAGCTTCATCGCGGGAGATTCCAATGATTCTGAATGCTTTGGTTTCAACAGCGTGAAGACGAGCTAGGTGTGAGGCACCAGCCCAGAGGGGAGAGCAGTATTCCATTGAGCTGTGGATGAAAGCCTTGTATGTGGTGAGGAGCTCAGGTGTGCCAAGGAAGGACTTCGCACGACGGAGGATGCCCAGTCGGCGACTGGCTTTGGAGGCCAGATTTGAAATGTGGTTTTCCCAGGAAAGATCATGGCAGATAGTGAGACCCAAAAGCTTGAGTGACAGAACTTCTTGGAGAGGATTATTCAGAAAGTGGATGGGAGGGTTGTCCAGTCGGTCTTTTCGGAGAGACATCGTAAGAGTGTGAGATTTGTCAGGATTGAAAGACATGTTCCACTTGTTTGCCCAGTCTGTGATTTTGTCCAGGTCTGCAGAGAGTGAGGCGGCTGCAGACTGCCGATCTGAGGGATGAAGAATGGAGCGACAGAGAGTAGAGTCATCAGCAAAGAGATACAGAGGATTTTCAAGAGAGTCAGAGAGATCATTGATGAAGACCGTATGCCAATGAAAGACAGAGGATGACCAGTCGGTGGCTGGATTTGGAGGCAAACTTGTAATTGTGGTTTGGCCAAGAAACGTCACGGGTGTTGGTGAGGCCCAAATATTTCTGCATTGAGATGCCATTTTCTCTGCTCTGAGAGGCTTTCTTTAGAAGCTGACGATACCTGTTCCGGAAGTTTATTCTTTCACAGTTTTTGTTCATAGTTGGGGTTAATTTGTGGATAAGTATGCATGGCTTGTTCACTGCCATTGCGTCAGTTTTTCTGCTGTGTTTGTCCACAATTGTCTTGGTGGCATGCTCTTGTGAGCCTAATTACCCTGCGCTCGCGAAGCGAAAAGTGGGGTTAAGCATTCAACTACGTACGTATGTGTATGTGCCGTGTCTGCATTTTAAAAATTCATTTTCTCAGCAACCGTTGGTCCGATTGACATTAAATTTTCACCATAGGAGGGCCTCCTCCTGTAGAATACTTTCATGAATATTATGACGTCAGAGGTCACGTGGTACAGGCGCCATCTTGGAAAAAAGTTACACCTCTATATCTTCCAGACCGCTCAATGGGAAAAATTTAAACCTGGCTCATTGTCAAGTACTCACCATGGGGAATAAGATATGTTGATGACGAGGTCATCGGTGCCTTAATTATGACGTCCTAATTCGACAAATACAACGCTTGATCTGATCAGTATTAAAAAAAATCCTCTGCAACTGTTAGTCCGATTGACACGAAATTTTCAGAATATGAGCGGCTCCTCCTGTGGAATTTTAAAAATGATAATTTTGATGTCATATGTCACGTGGTACAGGCGCCATCTTGGGAGAATCCAAAAAAGGTTGCACCTCTATATCTCCGAAACCGCTTCATGGAAAAAACGGAAACACGGCTCATTGTCAAGAACTCTGCATGGGGAATAAGATATGTTAATGATTATGTCATCGGTACTTCAATTATGATGTCATAATTCGACAAGTACAATGCTTGATTCGATCAGTATGAATTTTTTTCTCTGCAATTCTTGGTCCAATTGACACGAAATTTTTACCATAGGAGGGCCTCCTGTGGAATATTTCAATGATTATTATGACGTCATATGTCACGTGGTACAGGCGCCATCTTGGAAACACTTCGCACCTCTATATCTCCGAAACCGCTCCATCGAAAAAAACTGAAACATGGCTCATTATCAAGAACTCCGCTTGGGGAATAAGATATGTTAAGGATGATGTCATCGGTGCCTTTGTTATGACGTCATTATTCGACAAATACAACACTTATCCATCCGATAATTATTAATTCTTTTTCAGCAACTGTTGGTCTGATGGACACGAAATTTTCACCATTGGAGTGCCTCCTCCTTTAGAATATTTTAATGATAATCATGACATCATAGGTCATGTGTTACAGGCGCCATCTTGGAAAAAACGAAAAACGTTGCACCTCTATATCTCCAAAACCGCTCTGGAAAAAATTGAAACGTTGCTCATTGTAAATAACTCCAAATGGGGAATAGGTGTGATTAACGATGACGTCATTGGTGCCATAATTATGTCATAATTCGACAGGGACAACGCTGAGTCTGATCAGTTTGAAATTTATTGAGCATGATATATTGATATATGCAACAATTATTTAGAGAATAGAAATTTATGATGTCATCGCTCACGTCGTCTGGCAGCCATATTGGATCAAAAAAAAAGAAACGTTCAAAAACAGAAGTGTTGGCTCACACCACGTTGACTGCGCAGGGTAAGTATTCTATGAATACCATCTAGTTTGGGTCTGTTTCCCCTTTCTTTTTTCCTGTTCATTCATTGCCCTGATCCTTGCCCTACTGCTCCACTGTCGTGTTGGCTTTTTTTTTTTTAATCCTTCTTCACCTTGTTCTTTCAGGAACCTCGATTTTTGTAGAAAACAATAAACAAACAAACATTGTTTTTGTTTTAGTTGCATCCTGCTGCAGGTGTATAATTTCAACAGGGAGTAAGCGAATGAAAAAGTCATATTTATTCCCATATTATCTGTCACCTTTGGTGTGTTCAATATTCTTGGCTGATCGTTGTATGAGCCGAATGCTTTTGCCTATGCTATCTGATATCATCTCAACTCAGCAACAAGAAAATAAAGGCAATGGCATATCCCTCATATATATATATATACATATACATATATTTATATTTATTTTTTCTATATATATATATATATATACCGTATGTATATATATGTATATATATATATATATATATATATATATATATATATATATATATATTATATATATATATATATATATATATATATATATATATATATATATATATATATATATATATATATATATATATATATATGTTGCTTCCCTCACCTGTGAAGTAGTTCCTTGCTTTTATTCACGCTGGAGATCAACTCGGGTAGCCAGGTGTTTCACCTGAAATGTGAATAGTGAAAATACTTTTTGTACACATGTTGTAATTAGATCCTTCTGCAAAGCTGATGGTTGGAAAACCACAAATGATATTCGGTCCTGTAACACACTGGTACTCTGCCCTCTGCGCACAGGCTACAGTTCAGACTCGACCAATTTCCTCCTCCCTTGTTGGTTTTGGTCCACAGCAACCAGCTGAATTCCCTTTGTTGCCTGCCCCGCTTGCAGTGCCTTCAATACAAGCAGAGGTATGGCATGCACATTTAAACAGTGCCTTGGTAGCGTGACTTGGACATGTGGTTTTGATATTTTGATGGTTTTTCTGTGCCATATCATTTTGACTTTGTTTGCTGAACTCTCTGCAGAATTTAAATATACAAAGAAATAGACACATGACAAAGCTGCTTTGTTTTGCTACCATGTGTGTGTGTGTGTGTGTGTGTGTGTGTGTGTGTGTGTGTGTGTGTGTGTGTGTGTGTGTGTGTGTGTGTGTGTGTTTGTATGTTTATATATATATATATATATACACAGTCACGTGAACAAGTAAGTACACCCCATGTAAAGTTTTGACTTTTTCAATATATTTCAACGTACAGCTATTTGACCTTCATTTCAACAATATTGATAGATAAAGGTGATATAATATAACAAATATCATGAAACATTTACATTTTGTAGTCCATTGTATAATTTAAATAAACATAAATGCAAATTTCGCATGTGGAAAAAGTAAGTACACCCCTACATTTATCACTACTTCCAATACCTAAAATTAGAATCACGTGCACCAGCTCAGGTGCAAATGATTAGAACATCGTTAGAGAGGATCTTGGAGGAACCTGTCTTATTTAAACCTCAGACATTTAGTTTGCTTTGCTATTTGTTGTTGAAGTGTGCGGCGTCACCATGCCTAGATCAAAAGAGCTCTCTGAGGCCTTCAGAAAGAAGGTTATAGATGCCTACGAGTCTGGGAAGGGATTCAAAAAGATCTCCAAACAATTTGAAATCAATCATTCGACTGTCCGGAAGATCATCTACAGGTAGAGACGATTCCAAACAACTGCCAACTTGTTCAGGCAGGGCCGCCCCAGCTAGTTCAGCCCGAGAGCAGACCGCAAGATGCTGAAAGAAGTCTCTAAGAACCCCAGAATGTCATCACGGGACCTACAGGTAGCTATTGCCACTGTTGATGTCAAAGTGCACGAGTCTACCATTAGAAAGAGGCTGCACAAATTTGATCTACATGGGAGGTGTGCCAGGAGGAAACCTTTGCTGTCCAGAGAGAACATCAGGGCAAGACTAAAGTTTGCCAATGAACACTGCGGCAAAGACCAGCACTTCTGCAACAATGTGCTCTGGACAGATGAGTCAAAGGTAGAGCTATTTGGCCACAGTACCAGAAGACATGTTTGGCGAAAACCAAAGACAGCATTTGACCACAAGAACCTGATACCAACTGTAAAGCATGGTGGTGGAAATATTATGGTTTGGGGCAGCTTTGCTACATCAGGGCCTGGGCAGCTCACCATCATAAAATCCACTATGAATTCTTCATTGTACCAGAGGGTACTTGAGGATAATGTGAGGCCATCTGTCAGAAAGTTGAAGCTCAACCGAAGGTGTCCCTTGCAACATGACAATGACCCTAAACATACCAGTAAATCCACCAAGGAATGGCTGAAAAGAAAGAAATGGAGGGTTCTGGAATGGCCAAGTCAAAGCCCGGATCTAAATCCCATGGAGATGTTGTGGGGGATTTGAAACGAGCTGTGCATGCAAGAAACCCCTCAAACATCGCACAGCTGAAATAATTCTGCATGGAGGAGTGGACAAAAATTTCTCCCAGTCGATGTCAGAGAGTGGTAGACAGTTATAAGAAACGCCTACTTGAGGTTGTTTCTGCCAAAGGGGGCAATACCACTTATTAGAGCCAAGGGTGTACTTACTTTTTCCACATGCGAAATTTGCATTTATGTTTATTTAAATTATACAATGGACTACAAAATGTAAATGTTTCATGATATTTGTTATATTATATCACCTTTATCTATCAATATTGTTGAAATGAAGATCAAATAGCTGTATGTTGAAATATGTTGAAAAAGTCAAAACTTTACATGGGGTGTACTTACTTTTTCACGTGACTGTATATATATATATATATGCAATGTCCCTGTGGGAGGCCAAAAGCAACCGCACACGAGCCTAAGATCACCATGTGCAATGCCAAGCATTGGCTGGAGTGGTGTAAAGCTCGCCGCCATTGGACTCTGGAGCAGTGGACTCTGGAACAGTGGAAATGCGTTCTCTGGAGTGATGAATCACGCTTCACCACCTGGCAGTCCGACGGAATGATCTGGGTTTGGCAGATGCCAGGAGAGCGCTACCTGCCCAAATGCATAGTGCCAACTTTAACGTTTGGTGGAGGAGGAATTATGGGCTGGGGCTGTTTTTCATGGTTCGGGCTAGACCCCTTAGTTTCAGTGAAGGGAAATCTTAACGCTACAGCATACAATGACATTCTAGACGGTTGTGTGCTTCCAGCTTTGTGGCAACAGTTTGGGGAAGGCCCTTTCCTGTTTCAGTATGAGAAACTCCCCCGTGCACAAAGCGAAGTCCACACAGAAATGGTTTGTCGAGATCGGTGTGGAAGAACCTGACTGGCCTGCACAGAGTCCTGACCTCAACCCCATCAAATACCTTCGGGATGAATTGGAACGCTGACTGCGAGCCAGGCCTAATCACCCAACATCCGTGCCCGACCTCACTAATGCTTTTGTGGCTGAATGGAAGCACATCCCCGCAGCAATGTTCCAACATCTAGTGGAAGGCCTTCCCAGAAGAGTGGAGGCTGTTATAGCAGCAAAGGGGGGACCAACTCCACGTTGATGCCCACGATTTTGGAATGAGATGTTCGACGTGTGATGTGCAGGTGTCCACATACTTTTGGCCACGTAGTGTATAATATGTGTGTGACTTTTAATAATATTTGTCAGGACTCGATGCTGATTGTAAATATGTATTCAAGTAAAAATGTGATGTGTTAATGCTGGAAGTTAGATTTTTATCCCATTTCTGCCATTTTGCTTGCAGGCAGGGTGGAAAAATGTGGAAATATGTATTTACGTATAAGCTCTAAGTTGGGATATGTGGTGTGAACGCCAATATACCTTCACTGTCACCTCTCTCAGCATAGCCATCCTGCCCTCCCCCCCCCCCTCCCCTCCCCTCCCTCTGCGTCTGCCCTGGAGTAGCATTGTAAACGACTCTCTTGCGTGTGTCGGTAATAAATGTAAGCATAATCTTCTGTGGCCAAGTTCGTCACCTGTGCCCTATAAGAGTCAACCTTTGAAAAATCTCAGGAGCTGCAGGTGGTTCGAACATATGAATAGGAATATCGATCAGGAAAAATCATTGGCTTTTTACACTAATCTGACGGTAAGATTGTGGCTAATTTATTTAATTCAAACTAACAGATCATTATTTTGTTTAATTAATATACAGCATGCAGGAGCGTTGTTATTATTATCATTACTAGGACGTGCCCGTACGTGGGTGCCCGTACGTGCGTGCAAAAAAGCATGCGTGCAAACAACAACAAAAAAAAACTTTGAAACCACGTGGCAGTAATGACCACAGAACCCCCCCCCCTCTATTTACATGAAATGGTTTGGTCCATTCGCAACGACCACAGAACCCCCCCCCCCCCCCCCCCTATTTACATGAAATGGTTTGGTCCATTCGCAAAGCCAAAGCGAACGGCGAACGGCTAAATCGCCATAGCTCGGTAACTACTTCTCCGATTAATTTCAAACCTTGAAAAGGCACATCCTCGGGTCCCCAGCAATATACCTGGCAAGTTTAAAGTATATCGGACCGGTAGTTGTCGAGAAACAGCGGTCACAGACAAACATACATACATACATACATACATACATACACACAGAGATTACTGGAATTATAGATAGATACAGGTATAAAAGCTCATGGACGAGCGATAAAACAAGGGGCAAACCCTCAACAGATAGAGAGTGGGGTAAATGCGAAGCAGGAGTCCCAGGTATCAGTTCACCGATGGTCGACAAGACTTGCAAGCAACTTTCTCAAAGATGGAACATCATAATGTGGCCTTTCCATCGATGGAGATAGCCAGCGTTGCCTATTTGTCCGAGTTACTCCACGTCTTGCTGCAGATAAATTATTGAATGCAGAGTTGTTGTTGGTGTTGTTGTTGTTCTCCTCCTCTTCCCTTTATAAGGAGTGAGATCTGATGGCTTTATAAGCTCCTGCGGAGCTGAGTCCAAATACAAACGAATCCTGGCCAGTGTTCTCGCACATGGGATAAGATAGTCGGTAAAATCCAGTGCAGGAAGGTAGTGCCTCCCATCAAGCTTTGATACCCTGAGGAACATTGCACAGCACCTTGTATGTTTATTTATTTATTTATTTTGTAGGAGGGCTTAACGAGGATAGAAAAGATCATGATTTTGAATTGGGGACGATCTGTGATGGTGGTTAACTGCTGTCTTTTTTTTTTTCTTTTTTTTTTGTATACAAGATCGAGGTGTAAGAGCTAACAATAATCACAAAAAATCACAAAAAAATCACAAAACATATAATAAAGGGAGCGGGAGACAAGATGGGGAGAGAGAGGGAAACAGTAGAGAACAGGGACATCGGGAGATCTGTGGGAGGGAGAGGGCTTGGGGGGAGGAGGCATGGGAAGGGGGGGTGGGAGAGGTATAAAACACATGGACACTGCTCGGACTTCCAGGAAAGAAGTCGGAATTTCAAAAAAACAGTGGATCTGGGGTGAAATTAACGGGGGTAGAAAATATCAAGGTTTTGGATGGGGAAAGATAAGAGATGGTGGTGAACAGCTGTTTTAAAGACTTGGAGGGAGGAGAGGGATTGAAAAGAGTGAGGGAGTTTGTTCCAGAGGCGGGATAAAAGAGGAATGAAGGAGTGAAGGTGAGCAGAGAGTCTTGAGTCTTGATTTTGGCAGTTTCACCAGAAGAGGGTTGCTGACAGATCTTGTGCGATCTGTAGTAATATTTGGGGGACAGAGCCCAGAGAGAGCTGGGGGAGCAAGGCCGGAGAGGAGTCGGTAGAAGACAGAAAGACCACCAACCTGCCTGCGGTGAGTAAGTGAAAGGCCCTCGGAGTTAGCTTCATCGCGGGAGATTCCAATGATTCTGAACGCTTTGGTTTCAACAGCGTGAAGACGGGCTAGGTGTGAGGCAGGAGCACCAGCCCAGAGGGGAGAGCAGTATTCCATTGAGCTGCAGATGAAAGCCTTGTATGTGGTGTGGAGCTCAGGTGTGTCGAGGAAGGACTTCGCACGACGGAGGATGCCAGTCGGCGGCTGGCTTTGAAGTCCAACCAAGAAGTGTGGTTTTCTCAAGAAAGATGATGGCTGATAGTGGGACCCAAGAGTTTGAATGACTGAACACCCTCAAGACGATTGTTAAGAAACTAGATGGAAGGTGGGGAGGGGAGGATGTTGCCAGATGGTCCGTTTGAATGAGAGATGGTGAGAGTTTTGGATTTGTCAGAATTGAGAGGCATATTCGAAGTGTTTGACCAGTTTGTGATTTTGTCAAGGTCTGAAGAGACGGCAGAGTAATGAAGGATGTCACGGCAGAAGGTGGCATCAACAGCATATAAATAAAGAGCCCCTTACCATGTAAAATGGTGCTGAAGATAAAGGGTTGTTTCATGCATGGCGTCATTCGAATCTGGTTCTCATATTCGAATCTGGTTCTCATGAAGTCCTACATGAGTTACTCGACATAAACCCCACCACAAGATTAAGCAAGTGCTTTGATTTAGTGTCTCTTCAATTATCAAGTTATTTTTGGAATCACCAACACACAGAAACTTTGGTCTTGTGGCCTAAAACACCCAACAGTTTTGGTCTTGCGGCCTAAAAAAAAAACCCAATAGTTTTGGTCTTGTGACCTGAAAGCCTAAAATTCCAGTCAATGGTGTGCATGTTGCACATTTATCATTATTTTTAGCTGGATTGGAGATGGTCAGTGAATATTTCTCAAAGGTAGCTTTTGCGACCTGATTTTCTAAACAAAACTTTAAGTTATTAGTAAAACTGAGCTTACTATAACAAAACGTATCGTCGTAAAGCTTTGATTTCGGAATTATTGTGCAATCAATCACATTAGGCAATCAAGGTAAGATTGAGTGGTGAGTAGCAAAAAGCTAAAATGGGGAAAAGAGCATTTATGGCTAAATATGACACACAGTCTTGCAAAAACCATGGAGCACATGTATTTTACTATGCAGTTCCCTGATAGAACTGAAAGTACTTAATGTAAGAGTTGTCAGCATCATACGAGGCAAAGTCTGCTCGGAGATGAACACAGTCTGTTCATGTGTTGTTGTTATGGTTCCTGAAGGGAGGCATTAATTGTTTAGTCTTGGTGTCCTTGGTGTATTGCCTTTTGAAGAAGAATGAAAAAAAAACATTGTAATATATGTATATTTTTAATTTTTAATTTTTTTTGTTTTTAATTACCTCATTTTATTATTAAAAAATTGTAATTTTTTTTCCCCCATTTTGTTTTTAATTACCTAATTTTATTATTAAAAAATTGTAATTTTTAAAATTTTGAATTACCTAATTTTCAATTGTTTAATTCTTTCCAATTTTTATTTATTTTTCAACTTTTTATTACATATTTAATTTTTTATTATTTAAATATTTACTTATTTATTCTTTAAATTTTCAAATTTAGAATTCAATAACCTGTATTTAATTTTCAATTTTTTTATTTAAAATTATTACATTTTTTATCTCCCCAATTTTCAATTTTTTTAATGTTTCCATTTTCGATTGTTTAATTTTGCCAATTATTTTTAATTATTATGGTTCCTGGATGGGGGCATTAAGGGTTCGTCTTAGGTTATGGTATCCCATTTTTTAGAAAAAAAAACTTTTTCCTTTTGAGGCAGAATTTTATTATGAGTGATCTCTGATCACAGGCCTCTGGTTAGTTAATGTGGTAATGTGTTGTAATGCTCAGAGATGAACACAAAACACCAAAACAGGCGGCGCATGAGAAAAGATTTGCAGCATGTGCGTGGTATGTTTCGTTACCTTTTTAAAAAATTGGAAACAAGGAACTTTTTAATAGCATAGAAAAAATCAAAATAAAGAACAAGTTTGGCAGCATGGCTCAAATTGATCGACCAGGGATTTTTTTGATTTTTTGGGGGTGGGGGGGGGGGGGGGGGGGAGTTTGACAGGGAGTTTTGGGTGAGGGAGTTTGACACATCATCCTGAACGAGGCCAATCAACCCAGGATTATTTCATCTAAACTCAGGATCTCGACATCCGGACTCTTGAAAAGAAATCCTAAACCTGAAAAACTATGAGTACGATCTCCTTAACAATACGACTCATTGTATCACCAATCTGCATGGAGGTACTTGTACTCACTGTGCGAAATACGACGTTCCTGCAAAAGGTGTCCTCTCTTCCTCTCATTCCTCCTGACACCCATTATTTGTCCAAGTCTTCCTTTATTTTGTCCTTCAACGCTGCTGTTGGTGCTGCCCTCCTCTCTATATTGATCCTTTTTCCCGTCGCCTCCTCATCTGTTCAGTGACCAGTTCTTCCACGAGCCATGACTTTGTATACAAAAATAAAAATACACACAGTCCTGTTTGCAGCTTTGCTTTTGAATCTTGATTTCCTGGAGGAATTGGCAGGATGAACAAGGTCACAACCTTTCACTGTAAGCTTCGTTTGAGACCTGGCGCCTGAGAGTATACGCTATGCAGTGTTTTGACTCGCACTCTATCAGATTGTCTAAAATTTGTTTTCTCTGAAGATCAAGTAAGAAATGGGAGTTGATTTGTCTGGCTTTGAAATCAAAATTGAAACTTTATCACTTGGTATTACTCATGTATGCACGAGAAAGCGAATTCATCTATCGGTCGGGGTTCTTCATGGACCACTTTTGATTGGTCCACTTTTGTCCTCTCTTTATCTGCATCCGCTTGGTTATGAAATCTCAATGTTACACAGATGATATCCAATTCTACCTGTCCATGAAACATGCTGTCTTCTACAACACTGAATTTGTCTCGCTGAAATAAAGAAGAACACAGACATCATGGACCTTCTTTGTATTGAATGTTGTCAAGATGAACATGCTGATCCCTGAATCTTCATCAGTCCTCGCAAAGTTTCAACCTCAGTTTGTGAAACTTGGGGATCATCGCGGTCTGATTTTCTTTTAATGACCGCTATTTCAGTTTCTAACTTAGGTGCCATGATTAACCCAACAGCAGACAGAGCAGCATAATGGTTAGAACATTCACTCTGATTCTGAGAGGACTGCAGTTCGATTCTGACACTGGCCAAGTCATGTCAAAGACTCAAAAATGGTATGTGCTGCTTTCTTGCTTAATACTTAGTTTTAAAAGGCTAGAGCATGGACAAACAACCATAAGTTGGCAATAGTAGCACAGGCTTTATGGGCTTAATGGCCTCCCCTTGTGCCGAATTTCCTTGCAAGGGAACTCGCATTATATTTACTAGCAACAGTACCTGCCCTATGGGCGCCCTACGGGCGGGGCTTCCATTGGGAGGCCCAAATGAAAAGGCAAAATATCAGAAATTTAAGGCTTTTTTTATTTTAACCGATTTATATAAACATCCGTTGAATCATATCACACGCAAATCATCAAAATCTAAACAGTTTTTGTAGAATTTCAATAAAAGCCACATCACTGTTCATATCGGTAAATATTATTCCATCGTGTTTGGAAAAACTGGAAAATTAGGAAAAAAATGGGAAAATAAATATACCAGCAACAGTTGCTCTTTACATCAATAACTCAATTACATTATTTTACTCCAGGGGATTTTGAAAAACTGGAAAATTGGGAAATTGGAAAAAAAATTGGAAAAACAATTTAGCCTATTTTACTCCAAGGGGTCCCAGGATTACCCACCCAAAATTTCGTTGCGATCGGTTCAGCCGTTTTTGCGGTACCTGAGAACAGACGGACAGACATTTGGTGAATTCTAGTAAGATATTTATAGGTCTGCCAGCAGAGGATAGCATAAGCAATGTTTAATAATCCTGTGATTTCGGCATTGAGTGGATTTCGACAACATTGTGCACATTGAAGAAAAGCGATTTAAGGAAAATATTAATTTTTTCTGATATATTTTTACATGGGCTAATTGACTTCAGCTTCAGAATAATCCAGGAATCTACTTCAGACAAACGGCTGCATAGCTTGGGGAATGTGACGCAACTTCCCTGGGCATGCTCCATATTGGTGACTCAATGTTTATGACGTCACATTACCTCCTGGCAATCAAATAATAATTTCCTCCTTTCCATGGATGCCAACAATTGGGGTTTGTCTGTGATCTATCCCTTAAATGTTCAGGGTGGCTGTGTCAAACCCAGGCTGGCTGACTCTGGTTTATCCCCACGATGAGCGACGCAATAATGATGCACGTTTACGTAGATAGAATTGGGGCGCTCCCACTGCTCTGAACCCACAAGACGATGAATTTCTATACCAACTGAAACCCTCCTCCTCCACCAAGTGCAACCACCAGTTTTAAACTCATTCCATCTTTTAAACCCCCCCAAAAAAGGTTGCCATGGATACATCAAATCAGCCATTTCATTAAGATTAAAATTGCCGATCTTAATCAAAGCTCGGGTCAATTGGATTAAAATTGATGATTTTTCAGATGAAAATTGATGATTTTAGAAGTTTGACCCTTGAGTTGACCTTTGACCTTTTGACCTTAAAATAGTTGGTTTCCCAATTCAGTGAGGCACTATGCAAATGCTGTTAAATTTTCAAGTCAATCGGATGAAAATTGATGATTTTTCAGATGAAAATGGATGATTTTGGAAGTTTGACATTGAGTTGACCTTTTGACCTCAAAAATAGTTGGTTTCCCAATTTATTGACTCAATATGCAAATGTTGTTCAATTTCCAAGTCAATCGGATGAAAAATGATAATTTTAGAAATCAGACCTCAAGATGACCTTTGACCTCAAAATCAATAGGCTTCTTCGTCGTGACCAACTCTACCATCTGGTGAAGTTTCGTGTCGATCGGTTTAATATTGTGACCTGTAGGCGGTTGATTGACAAAGAAACAGACAGTCAGACAAACAGAATAACGCACAAGACCATCCAAAACACTTGAATTATTGTCAAATTTTTTTTTTTTTTTTTTTTTGTATACAAGATCGAGGCTCGTGAAAGAGCTAACATTAATCACACAAAAAGACAAACCGACACACAAAACACAAAAAACAAGGGGAGCGGTAGACAAGATGGGGAGAGAGGGGGAAGGACACAAAAGAGAGGGGGAAGGACACAAACACAACATTTGAGAGCAGGGACATCGGGAGGACTTGGGGGGAGGTGGGAGAGGATTAAAACATATGAACACTGCAAGGACTCTGGGGTGAATTACCGGGGGTAGAAAAGATCAAGGTTTTCGATGGGGGAAGATAAGAGATGGTGGTGAACAGCTGTTTTAAAGACCTGGAGGGAGGTGTGGGATTGAAGGGAGTGGGGGAGTTTGTTCCAGAGGCGGGAGAAAAGGGGAATGAAAGAGTGAAGGTGAGCAGAGAGCCTAGACTTTGGCAGTTTAACCAGAAGAGGGTTGCAGGCAGATCTTGTGCGACCTGAAGGAATATTGGGGGGACAGAGCACAGAGAGAGCTGGGGGAGCAAGGCCGGAGAGGAGTCGGTAGAAGACAGAAAGACCACCAACCTGCCTGCGGTGAGTGAGTGAAAGGCCCTCGGCGTTGACTACATCGCAGGAGATTCCAATGATTCTGAAAGCTTTGGCCTCAACAGTGTGAAGCCGAGCAAGGTGTGAGGCAGGAGCACCAGCCCAGAGGGGGGAACAGTATTCCATTGAGCTGCGGATGAAAGCCTTGTATGTGGTGAGGAGCTCAGGTGTGCCAAGGAAGGACTTCGCATGACGGAGGATGCCCAGTCGGCGACTGGCTTTGGAGGCCAGCTTGGAAATGTGGTTTTCCCAAGAAAGATCATGGCAGATAGTGAGACCCAAAAGCTTGAGCGACAGAACTTCTTGGAGAGGATTGTTGAGAAAGTAGATGGGAGGGTTGTCCAGTCGGTCCTTTCGGAGAGACATTGTAAGAGTGTGAGATTTGTCAGGATTGAAAGACATGTTCCACTTGTTTGACCAGTCTGTGATTTTGTCCAGGTCTGCAGAGAGTGAGGAGGCTGCAGACTGCCGATCTGAGGGATGAGGAATGGAGCGACAGAGAGTAGAGTCGTCAGCAAAGAGATAGAGAGGATTTTCAAGAGAGTCAGAGAGATCATTGATGAAGACCAGAAAAAGCACAGGGCCCAGAACACTACCTTGGGGAACTCCAGCCTGAACAGGAAGAGGAGATGAGAGAAACCCATTCAGGGCCACACGTTGACTACGACCAGAGAGGAAGTCCGCCAGCCATGCGTGGAGATTTCCATGGATACCAAAGGAGGAGAGTTTGGAGAGCAGAGCAGGGTGCCAGACCGTATCGAAGGCACGTGAAATGTCAAGGGAGACAGCTCTAATTTCCTGTTTGGCGTTGAGGACCTCCATCCATTGTTGAGAAAGCAGAAGCAGCATGTCCAGAGTAGAGTGACCAGGTCTGAAACCAAATTGATGATCAGAGATCAAGCCATTGGAGAAGAGGAAATATTTAATATCTGAAGCAATGATGGATTCCATGACTTTGCTGATAATTGGGAGAAGGCTGATTGGTCTGTAGTTGCTGGGATCTGTTTTTGCACCTTTTTTGTGCAAAGCGGTGATGTTGGCTGATTTCCAAGCAGATGGCAGATGACCTTGAGCAAAAGAGAGGGTGAAGAGAACAGAAAGAGGGAGTGAAAGAGCAGAAGAACATGATTTTAGGACCCGTGGGCTGATGCCGTCAGGACCAGTTGCAGAATCAGAGTCGAGGGTTGACAGAAACTTTTCCACCTTGTCAGGAGGAAAGGACACAGAGTCCAGGAGCAGCTGGGTACGACTGGGTACGGTGGGTACAGAGAGGGATGGGTTTGGGACACAAGATTTAGAGGCAAACACAGAGTTGAGGCATTCAGCTTTTTCACGTGCGGAGTCAGCCGTTAAGCCGTTTGAGGTGAGGGAGGGGATGGAGGGGGAACAAACACCAGAAACAGATTTGACGAGACGCCACCAGGATTTGGAAGAGGGAGACAGATAAGAGAGTTCGGTCTTGAGAATGGTGAGATATTGTTTCCTGGCTCTCCTGAGGGTGGACACACAGTTGTTTCGGGCTTTGTGAAAGGAAATGAGATTTCCTTCCGTTGGATTTGCTTTCCAGGAGACGAAAGCAAGTTGTTTCAGGGCAACAGCCTCACCACAAGATTCCGTGTACCATGGACGGGAGGAAGGGTATGACAACTGAAGACGAGATGGTATAAATCTGTGCATGAGAGAGAGCAATTTACATTGAAAGAATTCCCAGGATGAGTTGATGTCAGAGGCGGTAGAGATGGGAGACCAGTCCAGATGATTGATGGCTGCTTGAAGACCATGCCAGTTGGCCTGAGTTTTACTCCAATTTTACTCCAAATTACTCCAATTCTCAAGACCATTCAATGGCTTTTAATACTCTGTTAATAACCTTTAAGGCATTTATTAAATAAGTTCCTGTCTATATATCTGACGTTATTACATTTTTGGACAGGAAGGTCTAATTTGTTCACGGTGACAGCCATCGCTCACACCTCTGAAAGGGATCTTTAAGGTCCACTAATGGTTGAACGTCCACTAATGGTTGAACGGCCCAGTTGAACGTCCATCCCAGAGGCGGATCCAGGGGGGGGGGGTGCAGGGGTGTGCACCCCCCCCTTCGATCCAGGATGAGGGTGCAGGGGGTGCGAATCTGCTGAACTGTTGGACCAGGGAAGAACGCAAGGAACTGCGGAAACTTCCAAGAACGCACAAAATGCCGTTTCTGACGATCAATTTTTAAAACATTCTTGGGGGAGGACCCCCCAGACCCCCTCTTTATCCCCCTCCCCAGCGCTATAGCTTCATGCACCCCCCCCCCCCCCCCCCCGTCTTGAAATTCCTGGATCCGCCCCTGCATCCAATGGACAGCACACATATTGATAGCTCGGCTTGCCTGAAAAACACCGAGATGACAGTTTATAGCCTTTTTGAGATGCAAACCCAGGCTGTTCTGCATTATGTTTACCTCTGCCAACGAAGGTGGGCGGAGATTATATTTTCAACCCTGTCTGTCTGTTTGTCTGTCTTTGAGAAAAGGTATGGATGGATTCGGACGAAACTTGGTGGACAGGTTGGGTGTGTGAAACAGACTAATTCATTAGATTTTGGTGAAGATCCGGATACGATAATTTTTTAAGTGATTCTTCACCATTGAGAGATAAGGACAAAATGATATATAGCAGGATATCTCAAAAAGCTATGCACCAGTGATGACAAAACTTGGGGTATGAGTTGGTTAGGTGACAAGAACCAGCGATTCGATTTTCTGTCAGCTCCGGATCCAGATCCGGCCTATCTGTGGGATATATAACCTAAACCGTTCGGCTCGATTTACTGCTGTTATGTTTTATGGAGAAGCTGTAACATGTACAACCTCCTCCAACAGTTTTGAATACGTTGGAGAAAATTTCACATTGTTTAATATATACATATATATATATATATGTAGAATTGTTTCTACTTTCTATGGGTTTTGCACATTTAGCCTTCAGAGCGAGATGAAAGTGAGGAAGAAAGTGAAGACTTGGTTCAAGCAGAGACATATACAGACTACAAACCAGCCAAAGGTGGGGCCGTGCATCCTTTCGGCTGATTGTTTTTATATTTTAAATGTCATCTCTTCAACCTTCCCTCAAAGTCGACATTTGGTACATTTTCGATATTGTTACATTATCAATTTCTGCAACTTAGCCCTGAAATGTCTTTGCAACTTTATGACTCTTTATATTTTGTTTACATCTATCCATGGCTCATAATGGAGGTTGTACATCAATCACACGGAGGGCAATTTACATTGGTAGACATTCGTGTCTCATCAAGTGAATTCCAAGGACAGTAGACTATAGATGGATGCATACATAAGGGATTTGAACTTTGGTTCCAAGCATCATGAGCCAATGGCTCACAACTCTAAATAAGCCAACACATCCTCATATTTTATTGTAGAAATAAATTATCCAAATTTCCTTCCTGTCAATGTCTGTACGTTTTCCGACAGTGTGGAACGTTTTGGACGTCTTCGTGGAAAGACTTGATCGCCAACCTCCCATACGTCACCAAATCAAACCTTCCCCCACATCTCACTCCCCCTCAAAGCCTCACTTTGCCCCCCTCAAGGCCTCTCCCCATCCTGCATCCAATGCCCTTCCCATCCCCCTTTCCCGCCCCCATCCAACTCCTCCTCCCCACTATCTCTAACTGTGTGGACCTCAAATGTCCAATGTCTCCGCTCTAACCTGATAGATCTTTCAATCGAGGCTGCTGCCAATTCACCAGACCTCATCTGTTTAACAGAATCCTTCCTCCCACGGGACGTCCCTGACTCCTTAGTTTCTCTCCCCGGTTACTGTCTACTCCTATTTTATCGGCCTGAACCACGCATCAGCGGTGGAGTTGCTCTTTACATCAATAACTCAATTTCTCACTGCCCTTGTACTGACGTTACACCTCCCAACCCACAGGAGTACCTCTGGCTGTGACTTCCCCACCGTTCCCACCTCTTGTTCATCTGTGTGTTGTACCATCCTCCAAACAGTGACAACTCCATATATATCTCTCTCAGACAACATAGACAAACCTTTAACCACTTATCCCAACTCTATCTTCCTCATATTTGGTGATTTCAATATTGTCACCATGCAACTTGGCTAGGTGTTGGTACCTCTCTCACCAGCCATGACACTTCAGCAAAAAGGACTTCTGCGACTCCATGGGACTGACTTAATCTGTGAACTTCCTAACCCGGATTTTTCCCAATGGCAAATCCTCCCTTCTGGACTTATTGATGACTATCTTTCCAGCAAATGTCTCCTGTCGTCATCTGCTCCAATTGGTTCATCTGATCATGTGGTTGTGAAAATCAACATCTCTCTGGCAATTCTCAGAGAGCTGCTTCAATGCCAGCAAGACTGGCATTTTACTCCAGCAGATTGGCAGGAACTGCAAGCAGCCATCTCACTACATGATTGGTCTCCCATATCTACTGTCCCTGACTCAGCCTGGGAATTCTTCCACAGAAACCTGCTCTTTCTCATGTACAGATTCATCCCATCTCATCTTCAACTAGAACGGCACTCAGTAGAGAGCATACCTCCACCTGGTTGGCCATATCACTCAATGGTGAATAATTACTTTTAAAATTCTACTAGCTGGATCCGGATCCAGATCTTCACCAAAATTGAATCGATTCTTCCTTGTCGCACACCCAACCGGTCCAACAAGTTTCGTTCAAATCCATCCATAACTTTTTGAGATATCCTGCTATGTATCGTTTTTGGCCCTATCTCCCAATGGTGAAGAATCACTTTAAAAATTCTAGTATCCGAATCCGGATCTTCACCAAAATCTAATCATTTCGTCCGTGTCACATACGCTACATCTCTGCCAAATTTCATCCGAATCTGTCCACAACTTTTTGAAATACTTTGTTCACAAACGGACAGACAGACAAACAGACAGACAGACAGGGGTGAAAACATAACCTCCATCCACCTTTGGTGGCAGAGGTAATTACCATACCCTTCTCACCTATGGTACACTGAATCCTCTGGTGAAGCATTTGCTCTGAAACAACTTGCCTTCTCTTCCTGGGAGGCTAATCTGACCGAAGGCAACTTTGGTGCATTCTACAAAGTC
The DNA here is from genome assembly GCF_964187855.1 of Myxine glutinosa. Taxonomy (NCBI): domain Eukaryota; kingdom Metazoa; phylum Chordata; class Myxini; order Myxiniformes; family Myxinidae; genus Myxine; species Myxine glutinosa. The sequence continues at coordinate 26,345,214 of NC_136261.1, forward strand.
CGCAACAAGTGTGTCCACTCGCAGGAGAGCCAGAAAACAACATCTGTCCAACCTCAGGAATGAACTTTCAAACTAGTCTCCCTTCTCTAAAACATGGTGGAACCTTTTTAAGTCTGTCTCTGGAATATGCTCCCCTTCATCCCTTCCCTTACTTCAAATGGCACCACAGCTGACTTTGATCATGAGAAGGCCGAATGCCTCAATTCTGTGTTTGTTTACAAATCTTGTGTCGCCGATCCCTCACTCTCGGTACCCATCCTTCCCTGTCATTACCAACTGCTCCTTGACTGTTTGTCTTTTGCACCTGAGAAGGTAGAGAAGGTTATTTCAACACTTGACTGTCTCCGCGACTGGACCGAACGACATCATCTCACATGTCCTTAAAAAAAACCCTCTGCTGCTCTTGCACATCCCCTCTCTGCCCTTTTCACCCTGTCACTTGCGCTACGTCATCTTCCATCTGTTTAGTAATCAGCCAACATCACTGCATTACCTAAAAAGGTGCAAACTGATCCCCTTAACCACAGACCTCTCAGCTTACTTTAAGTCATGAGCAAGGTCATTGAATCCATCATTGCAGGTGATATGAAATCTTTCCTTTTCCCCAGCAACCTCAACTCAAATCACCAATTGGGATTCAGAGCTGGTCACTCCACTTTGGACCTGCTGCTTCTACTCGCCCAACAATGGATGGCGGCGCTCAATGTCCGACATGAAATCAAGGCCGTCTCTTTGGACGTATCTCATGATTTTGATACAGTCTTGCATCCCATCATGCTCTCGAAACTGTCTGCCTATGGCATCTAAGGCCAACTCCACACATGGTTTACAGACTTCCTCTACTCTCGTAACCAATGTGTGGCTCTCAATGGAATCCTTTCATCCTCTCTCCCTGTCAAGGCTGGTGTGCCCCAAGACAGTGTTCTGGGCCCAGTCCTTTTCTTGGTCTTAATCAGTGACCTCTCTGACTCTGGAAAATTCTCTTTGTCTATTTGCTGATGATTCCACCCTCTGCCATGACATCCTTCATCCTTCAAACAGGCAGGCTGCAGCCTCTTCCCTCTCTTCAGACCTTGACAAAATCACAAGCTGGTCAAACACTTGGAACATATCTTTCAATCCTGACAAATCTTACACTCTCATCATCTCTCTCTGAAAGGACCATCTGGCAAACCCTCCTATCTACATTCATTACAATCCTCCTGAGGAAGTTAAGTTATTCAAACTCTCCGGTTTCACTATCAGCCATGATCTGTCTTGGGCAAACCACGTTTCAAAGTTGGCCTCCAAAGCCATCCGCCGACTGAGCATCCTCTGGCGTACAATGCCGTTCCTTGGCACACCTGAACTCCTATCGACCTACAAGGCCTTCAGCCGCAGTTTGATGGGGTACTGCGCTCAACTCTGGGCTGGCTCCCCTGCCTCACATAGTGCTCAGCATGACGCTGTGCAAACTAAGGCATTTAAGATCATTGGACTCTCCCCTGCTGAAGTTGAGTCAATGGGCCACTTCGTCATCTCACAGAAGTCGGTGGTCTCTGTCTTCTACCGTCTCCTTTATGGTATTGCACCCACTGCTCTTTCAGTGCTCTGTCCAGCCCTCCCTTCTCCCCCACATTTCTGCAGGGCTCAAATGGTCCACATTACCCCCCCCCCCCCCCTTCCCCTCTTTGTGAAACTTCCCAAGTCCAAATCCAGGATCACTGCTCACATCCACTCATTTGTTCCTCTTTTCTCCCGCCTGTGGAATAGACTTCAACTCCAATTCAATCTCACTCTTTCCCCCAGGTCTTCAAGAGAGCTCTTCACCACAACCTCAGATCGTCCCCAATCCTAAACCATGATCTCTTCTCCTCTCGTTATCTCCACCCACCCAAATCACTCCTCCTTCCACTTTTACCTCCATGGAGTTTCCTTCTGTATCCACTCCATGCATGCGTGTTTTGTGTGCTGTTTCTGTCTGTTATGTCCTGATATATTCAGTGTACTAACTGTTTCATGAGCCTCGACTATGTATAGAAAAAACCCCATCCTTTCTGACATCACAAAATCTCCTTTCTGACATCACAAAATCTCCTTACTGACATCACAAAACTTCCTTACTGACACCACAAACCCTCCTTATAACCAAAATGATAGCCATGCAATGAAGTAATTTCCTAAAGCTGAACAGCCTGTAAAAACGGGTTGCTCAATCTCATGAATATCATGTATGAAAGACAACATATTTTCCCAGGTTTCTGATTGCTGTCCGGCTTGTGCACTAGTGTGCAGACATGCATTGTAGCAGTACACTTGTACTCGATTTCTGTTGAATGGCTCTTCAACCTTTCTTCAGAATTGTACCATACGTGTTACTGTTCACAGCATATTGATCTTACCTAAACTAAATATTCCAGATAGAATCATGCCCAGACCTGTTTGTCTGACTGTGCCTTCATTTATTTGTCCTCCTAGTTCACCAAGGGGGTTTGCACCCTGACTCTGTGGTTGAGACCAGCACTTTGGCCAGCGTTGCACCTCCAGACCCCACCTACGAACCTGCACTGCCCTCTGAAACGGCTTTGTCTGGTTTGCAGCTTGAAGCTGTTATCTATGCCTGCCAGGTAGACGTCGCATGCCACTAGCAATACCCGAACTTAAATGACATGTGTAACAATAGGTGACTGATGACTGATGAGTGTTAATTTGTAGCCACGTTGCCAATTATTTTTTCGTTGGAGTAATGATTGAAAGCATTACATTAAAATCGATATTCATAAAACTTGTATCGATTTCAAATGTGATAGTGGGTTTTCCATTTTTCCGCAAAAATTCCCAACGAGGTTCTCCGATAATGTAGCATTGAAGGAATCCAGCTCTAATATGGAATACTCTGAAAGAGAGAGTGGAACTGTTACCTTCAGTGAAGACGAACTTTTGGACAAGACAATAGCAATAAACTATTGTTGACGTATCAGAAAATTTTGCGAACATTCAGCCGTAGTAATTCCAATTTGTACTTTGTGCGGTCGGGAAGCCAACCAGAGGTCAGAAGATTCTGCAGCGAAAACCATAGTTTACGAGAACTGGCAACAGATTTGCGGCTTCATCATCCTATATAGCGTAGTGGGAGGATAATACCTGTTGTAGTATTTCTTTCTACAATTAGTACCCCGAGTTTTTAATGGTACCTCAGAGTTTCTTATACTGCCAGGAGTCCTAAATCACCATTTAGGGGTCTTTTTTCTTCCCTTTTTTTACTGCGAATTTCTGAGCTGCATGTCGATCGAAGCCAGCTGGATCTTTCAGAATGAAAATTCGCATCAATAATGGGAATATAAAGTGTGCCGGTGGACCTTTTTGATCTTGACCTAATTTTAAGGTCATGACCCAATTATAGATATTTTAACATTTTTCATCATAGCTCAACTAATCTTTGTCCGATCAGAACAAAATTGCCCTTTCTAGATATCCTAGACTAGAGCAAGCTGCATTTACGCTTGGTCGACATAATACCCCTCTGAGTTAAGGGCCAACGTCAAATTGGGGTCTGAAAAAAATAAGAAAGGGGAAAAAATATAAATTCCCTTGCTGAGGCTGAAGATGGGAATATGAGCTGCCCCCCACATCTCTCAGATCAAAAAGGAAAAAAAAAATGTCATCGCTCAATTTTGCCAATGCGAAATCTCAAAGACCACTTGGCCTTCCAAGATGGTTTTGCATCATAATATTGTACCTGAACTGAAGTTCTCGCAATATAATAGTGTACCTGATAGTGAATCTGATATCTGATTAGCGTCCTTGACCTACTTCTTTGGATTGTGACCGAATTAACAAAAAACACCTTTTTGATCATAAGTTGAATAATTTTCCTCCGATTTTCATGAGGTTGAGTTTTCTAGATAGATTGTAGATTGGGGACAAGTTTCCTTAATTTTCACTCCGTCTCTCAATGTTGAAGGTCATGGTCATATAGCGGTCCGAAAAAACATACGGGCATAATTGGATCGTGGGTGCAGGGGGAGGCTTACCCATGGTGATCGCTTTGTGATCGCAGCTATATAGTGTATCATTGCTCACTTCACTTCGACTTTGATTTATCTATGAGGAATTAGAAATTAACTTGTGCATTTTTGGATTTATATTCTCACCCTTTGATAAATAAATAAAAATACAGGCCAGCATTAGCATGGTAGGAGTTATTTGAAGTGGGAGTTAACTTGAAGGCATAAATGCAGAAAACATTATAAAATTAAACTGCACATTATCAATTATGGTAAACACACATGTCCAAGCACAGCAAGCATGAGCAATTACGTGTGTGTCACGAGCCCTGAGGCTTAATTCCATCGACGTTAAAATGCACTTTATCTCACAATGCATCCTGCTGGGGTTCAACATGATGAAAATGAATTGCTCAAAGTAACACTTACGTTGATGATCATTTAAAAGGCAACAATGGGATTAGATCAGGCCCTGCTGGCAATATCACGTTCCTGGGGTTGTGTAAGAATGGTCTTCGGGTCAAGAGAATGGTCTTGGTGTCATGTAAAGTTTGCTCATTTCACACACACACACGCAAACAGCAAATACACACACAGATACATACACAGACATAGAAATACACACAGAAACTCTTCGAATAGAAGATTCTGCACAGGAAAATGAAAGAGCAACAAATACAGCCCCAGCAATTGCAAAAAAGACAAAATAAATATATCAGAAGTAATATAAAGAAATATACACCAACAACTGGGAGAATGACAAAAGAGCAGGAAAATACAAAAAAAGAATTGGACAGAGTGGGGATAGACAAAGAAGGCTTATTCGAATGCCTAAGAAGAGATCAGCTCAACTGGGACAGTGAACGAATCATAATAAATGCCCAAGATCAAGGACACCACGCCAATGGATTTAAAAGATGGTGGGACTGAGCCAGATGGACAAGTGTAGATTCTACAAGACAGAACCAGAAAGTACAAGTCACCTGCTCTCGGGATGGAAAAAACTATTATCAGAACAACTTTACACACAACGGCACAACAAAGTATGCAAAGTGATTCATTGGCATATCTACAAAAATGTAAACATCTCAGTTCCAGAAAACTCATGGAAACACGAACCAAGAGCAATCATTGAAAATGAGGACATCATGCTCGCGTACGACCTGATGATTCCATCGAGCGTGAACATAGAAAACAAAGCATTGCGTCCGGACATTGTACTCAGGAACAAAAAGGAAAAGACGGCATTGATGCCTTTGTGCTTTGCCATCCTTTGTGCTTTGAATATTTCCCTATTGATTCTTCTTTTTTTTGCAATTGTTTTTATGTTTTGCTATGCATTATGTTTTGCACTCTGTCAAAGCGTCTTTGGGCTTCCTGAAAAGTGCTATAAAAAATAAATGCATTATTATTATTATTATTATTATTATTGATGATTGAGATATCAGTACCCAGCGATTTTGGCCGAAACGCAGAAATCAAGAAAATGACCAAATACCAGGACCTCAAAAATGAGGTCAAGAGATCTTGGAAGCTGAAGAGCATCAAATTGTACCGGTGATAATTGCAGCAACAGGAATGATGAAGAAGAAACTCACTGAGATGTTATAAACCATACCTGGGAATATTACCACAAATGAACTACAACTGGAAGCAATCCAGGGTTCGGTGACGATCCTGAAAAGAGAACTTGGAACAAAACTCTGAAAAAGATGAACATCTTGGTCCATGAACCGTGATCCTTTACTGAAGAGGAGATGGATACTTTGGGTCCTGGGAAGACTCCGTTCCACCTCCTGAAATCAGTTGATGTAGCAAGAAAAATGTAGATTTATAGCTCTCTTTCTTCTTCGTCTTCTTTCATATGCAGCACATCGCAAGTAGCATCATTTGCTGTGGGAGCAGCTGCACCACTAATGCAGTGCCCCTTGTAGGTTAAAGCAGGTATTTGGAATTTGCCCATGGTGCCGGCAATAGCTCGGCTATTATTCATGATGGGCACCGTGTGATCTCTAACGGCCACCAAAGAATGCTGGCACATGGGATGTTATAATGCTGTCGTGCACACCATCGATGTCTCGCCCTCCTCCGAAACACAAGGATGACAGTTTATAGCTGGGTCAGGATTTGAACCCAGGCTAAACACCTCAGAGGCGAGTGCACATACCTATCTATATTATAATAGCCGTAGATGATTCTGTCTGTCTGTCTGTCTGTTGGGCGTCTGTCCGGGGTGTGGCTTACTCGGTTTGCAGAGTAGCTCCACCCATAGCTCCACCCATTCTGGGAGTGGCTTCATATAATTATAAACAAAAAATATCCACCATTTTATTAACTCGCATAGCTTTGAGGCCTGTTTTGTAGGCCCGTGGTGTCTTGCTCTCTCTCCCAGTTTTATTTCAAATCAAATTCGATATATCATTTCATTTTTCACAGTCGCTAACATAGTTTTAGACTCGGTTGAAAAAAAACGGGAAGAAAATCCGATGAAAGTTGCCGTTTATAGAACGAAATGAATTCTCAAAGGCCTGTAACTTCAAGTTCAAGGCCATTGAGTCTCTCTCACGCCTTTATCTCCAATCTAACTCACCATATGATTTCATTTTTATCGATGGTTTTAGACTCGGTGTCAGCAATAATTGAGAACATTCCACACATGCGGGAAAATGCAGAGATATATTTTTAAAAATCGCGTCATGGTGTATCATACACCGCCCAACATGACACCGACAGCAACGTGTCGATATATATTAAAAATTCGCTTTTGCTTTTCCGTTAAGATATATTACTTTTTCGTTTGATGACAGTCGTCACAAAAACGTCAACAATGATGCCGACATATATTTCTTCGTTTTTATTTCATTCAACATTATTAGCCGGAAGTAAAATATGTTTCAGGAAATTACCGAGAGATATTTCTTCGTTTTTTTTAATTAGTTATGTGCGCACACACTTTAAATAGGTTTATTTGAAATCTTTAATTTTCCACAATATAATTTACTTGCCATTTATCATTTGATGATTACGACACAAATTCCTCTTGAGGATCGTGACAATTCATGCGCTGCGTGGAAACTTCTATTTCCAAAATGAATGAGACGATCGATGAAGAACGCAGACTTGAACAGGATGTAGCAAGAAAGCGAATGAGACGGGCGAACGAGTCCATCGACGAACGTCAATGCAAACTTGCGGGGTCACCCGTGGGAATCCCACTGGCATGGATGTGTGTGACATTTCGACATATTGAGTTAGATGCTGCACATTCATTTTTACAAAATGGTTACTGGCAAGTCATCAGATCCAGAAATGGTGTAATGAACACAATTTATTTACGTGCAAGCACGAAAGCAAGATGGGCCGATTTCCGATTCGGACGGGCCGACGGGCGAGACGGGCCGATTTGGAGCAAGAAAAAGAACGAGACGGGGGAAAAACGAGAGAAACGAGACGGGGAAAGCCGATTGGAGAGGCGAGTGAAGAGCGATTGCCTCTCCTCCTCCAAGAGTGAAGAGCGATTTCCTCTCTCCAATCGCGCCTCACACTCCTCTCCAATCGCGCCTCACACTCCTCTCCAATCGCGCCTCACACTCCCCTCCAATCGCGCCTCACTCGCCTCTCCAATCGCGCCTCACTCTCCTCTCCAATCGCGCCTCACACTCCTCTCCAATCGCGCCTCACACTCCTCTCCAATCGCGCCTCACACTCCTCTCCAATCGTGCCACACAACTCTCCAATCGCGCATCACACTCCTCTCCAATCGTGCCTCACACTCCTCTCCAATCGCGCCTCACACTCCTCTCCAATCGCACCTCACACTCCTCTCCAATCGCACCTCACACTCCCCTCCAATCGCTCCTCACTCTCCTCTCCAATCGCTCCTCACTCGCCTCTCCAATCGCTCTTCACTCGCCTCTCCAATCGGCTTTCCCCGTCTCGTTTCTCTCGTTTTTCTCCCGTCTCATTCTTTTTCTTGCTCCAAATCGGCCCGTCTCGCCGTCGGCCCGTCGGAATCAGAAATCGGCCCGTCTTGCTTTCGTGCTTGCGCGTAAATAAATTGTGTTCATTACACCATTTCTGGATCTGATGACTTGCCAGTAACCATTTTGTAAAAATGAATGTGCAGCATCTAACTCAATATGTCGAAATGTCACACACATCCATGCCCGTGGGATTCCCACGGGTGACCCCGCTAGTAGGTTATAATGCATGCCCAAATTATGGCTTTGTTACCTGTACTATGATGCTGAACACCACATCACAATTTAATATGACATCATTTTTTCCTTCCCAAGCGACACGAGGTTGTTCTTCCTGGTGGGGAGCGTGGCGGGTTCCTCATCGGGGATGGTGCAGGTGTTGGGAAAGGCCGAACTGCAGCTGCTATCATCTTCGAGAACTTTTTGCGTGGTCGGCGTAAGGCTCTGTGGTAGGTAGTTATTGTTCCCTTACCCTCTCATTATTTCCTTCCTTCACCCTTTACCTTTCAAAGCCTGGTGTTGGCTTAGCGGTTCGGGTGCCGGTTTGGGATCCTAGGATCCTCGGTTCGAATCCCGGTCGATCGCTGAAATAACGCCAGGGGGGTTGACTCAGCCTCTCATCCTTCTGAGGTCAGCAAATTGAGTACCAGCTCAACTGGTAGTTCCCTGTGCGTCGCAAGAGGCGACTAACAGGGTTGGCGGCAGGAAGGGCATCCGGCCATAAAACATTGCTTCAAAAAGGGGACCACGGTGCCTGAAAAAGGCCAACCCCTGCTCTGTGGGGAAAAATGGCATCTAAAGGTGGTACTAAAGGTGGTACCCTTTACCTTTCAGCACAACTTTTTGATATTTGCTTCCCTGCACATCAGTGAAACAAATAAAAGCAAAATAAAATACATTTTTCAAAGGTTGGGACATGATCTTAGCATGCTCACTGATGACGCAAGCCACATGTATTCAAAATGGCTTGTGTTACATGACTATTGACTACTTTAGCGATTTCAAGACTGAGATTTGAAACCCCATCCTTCTTTCAGGCTTAGTGTATCCAACGATCTTCTCTACGATGCTGAGAGGGATCTGAGAGATGTGGGGGCAGCTCATATTCCCATCTTCAGCCTCAGCAAGGTTGGACAAATAAATTCTGAAATGATATTGTTACTCGAAAAAAATTTTAAGTTTATGTTGAGAGTTATTGGTTAGAAATGCTAGAATTACCCTGTTCTTGTATTTACTTGGGGCTTTCAAAAAGTTATACGAGTGAGGTACTTTAAATTGTCCAGGAAATATCATTTTATAACCTTCGCCACTGAAGGTGGACAGAGGTTATGTTTTCATCCCTGTCTGTCTGTCTGTGAGCAGGATATCTCAGAGTTGTGGATTGATTTGGACGAAATTTGGTGGACAGGTTGAGTCTGTGACGAAGAAGAATTGATTCGATTTTGGTGAAGATCTGGTTTCGGATACGAGAATTATATTGAGCGACTCTTCACCATTGAGTGATAGGGTCAAAACGATATATAGCACCATATGTCAAAAGGTTGTGGACTAGTTATGACAAAACTAGGTGGATGAGTTGGTTAGGCCACAACAACAAGCCAATTCGATTTTGGTTCAGGTCCGAATCCACATCTGGACTATCATTGGGAAACAAAACACAAACTTTTCAGCCTCGCAGAGGCTGAACCGACGCCTTAGTGGAATCCTAAGTTCCCTCCAACTTTGTTCATACTGGACCAAATGTATTGATATAAAGACGTTTTTATATGTTTTCTAACATAGCAAATACATTGGAAACACCAATCCTGTTTTTCTGACAGTTGATGCAGAAGACAGGAATAAAATTCGGTTAGAATTGGAGAAGCATATTGATCTGCTGAAACCCGAAACTGATAAATTGGTCAATATCACCACAGGTTGCACTGCACATAGAGAAGTGAATGTTGACAATGCATTGGATATAGGCGAGTGTATGGCTACAACTACTGGAAAAGCCTTCCAGATAGATTTCAGAAACCACTTAAACATGAAGTTGTCCCCGCGGCTACAATGAAAAAGAGTATCAAAGGAGGAGAAAAGAATGTATACGATATGGAAAAGCTCTGTGGGCGTAAGCTTGTCCTGTAAACAGAAAAGAGAAATAGAATTGGTAAAAACGTCCTCCAAACGGTGATGACAGAATTTACATCTCCCTGTCTGACAACATGGACCAACTTATATCCACTCATCCCAACTCTCTCTTCCTCATATGTGGTGACTTCAACTGTCATCATGCCAGCTGGCTGGGTGTGGGTACAGCTGACTCCGCACGTGAAAAAGCCGAATGCCTCAACTCTGTGTTTGCCTCAAAATCTTGTATCCCAAACACATCTCTCTCTGTACCCACCTTATCCAGTCGAACCCAGCTGCTCCTGGAATCTGTGTCCTTCTCTCCTGACAAGTTGGAGAAGTTTCTGTCAATCCTCGACTCTGATTCTGCAACTGGACCATACGGCATCAGCACACGGGTCCTAAAATCCTGCTCTGTCGTTCTATCTCACCCTCTCTCTGTTCTCTTCACCCTCTCTTTTGCTCAAGGTCATCTGCCATCTGCTTGGAAATCAGCCAACATCACCGCTTTCCACAAAAAATGTGCAAAAACATCCTTGCAACTACAGACCAATCAGCAAGATCATGGAATCAATCATCGCATCTGACATCAAATCCTTCCTTTTCTCCAATGGCTTGATCTCGGATCACCAATTTCGATTCAGACCAGGTCATTCTCCTCTGGACATCCTGCTTCTTCTGTCTCAACAACGGATGGAGGTCCTCAATGCCAAACAGGAAATCAGAGCTGTCTCCCTTGACATATCACGTGCCTTCGATATGGTCTGGCGGATGGAGGTCCTCAATGCCAAACAGGAAATCAGAGCTGTCTCCCTTGACATATCACGTGCCTTCGATATGGTCTGGCACTGTTTTGCTCTGCTCTGGCACTCTCTGGCACTGTTTTGCTCTGGCACTGTTTTGCTTTGCATCTGAGCTCTGCTCACCAAACTCTCCTCCTATGGTATCCATGGAAATCTCCACGCATGGCTTGTGGACTTCCTCTCTGGTCGTAGTCAACGTGTGCCCCTGAATGGATTTCTCTCATCTTCCCTTCCTTTTCAGGCTGGAGTTGGAGTTTCATGCAGACCTGGACAAAATCCCAGACTGGTCAAACAAGTGGAACATGTCTTTCAATCCTGGCACATCTCACACTCTCACTATGCCTCTCCGAAAAGACCGACTGGACAAGCCTCCCATCTACTTTCTCAACAATCCTCTCCAAGAAGTTCTGTCAATCAAGCTTTTGGGTCTCACTATCTGCCATGATCTTTCCTGGAAAAAACACATTTCCAAGCTGGCCTCGAAAGCCAGTCGCCGACTGGGCATCCTCCGTTGTGCGAAGTCCTTCCTTGGCACACCTGCGCTCCTCACCACCTACAAGGCTTTCATCCGCAGCTCAATGGAATACTGTTCTCCCCTCTGGGCCGGTGCTCCTGCCTCACACCTAGCTCGTCTTCACACTGTTGAAACCATAGCTTTCAGGATCATTGGAATCTCCCGTGATGAAGCTAACTTCGAGGGCCTTTCACTCACTCACCGCGGGCAGGTTGGTGGTCTTTCTGTCTTCTACCGACTCCTCTCTGGCCTAGCTCCCCCAGCTCTGTCTGTGCTTTGTCCCCCTAATATTCCTACAGGTCGCACAAGATCTGCCAGCAACCCTCTTCTGGTGAAACTGCCAAAATCAAGACTCTCTGCTCACCTTCACTCTTTCATTCCTCTTTTTTCCCCGCCTTTGGAACAAACTCCCTCACTCTCTTCAATCCCGCTCCTCCCTCCAGGTCTTTAAAACAGCTGTTCACCACCATCTCTTATCTTCCCCCATCCAAAACCTTGATCTTTTCTACCCCTGTTAATTCACCCCAGATCCACTTTTTTGAAATACCAACTTCTTTACTGGAAGTCCTAGCAGTGTCCATGTGTTTTTTTTTTACCTCTCCCAACCCCACTCCCCACACCTTTCCCACGCCTCCGTCCCCCAAGCCCACTCCCTCCCACAGATATCCTGTTGTCCCTGTTCTCTGCTGGTGTACTTGTGTGCTTCCCTCTCTCCCCCCATCTTGTCTCCCACTCCCTTTATTATGTTTTATGTGTGCATTTGTTTGTTTTTTTGTGATTAATGTTGGCTCTTACAATTGCCTCGATCTTGTATACAAAAAAAAGTGTTTTAGTATGAATTGGCACTTATGCCTTCATCTTTGTTTGGAGACTATGGGCAACTTCGGAAGTCATCAAAGGCACCATTGCTGCATAAGCTTTCCATAGTGGATGCCAACTGCAATCAACGAGAAGTGAATACATATGATTGAAATGAAATGATATAAAATGTTTCATGGCCAACATGTGGTACATAGCAGATTTATGCGGGCAGTCGAAGATCTACATGCAGAATTATATGTTGGCTTTGACAAGTAAGATGATCAATCGCCAAAGACAAATGAACGCAACAGACGTACAGGAGAAAGTCTTCCCGGATTACTCTCTCACATTGGGCGTGGAATTACCTCCAAGAGATGCAATCGGGAGAAACACGAGTAACAAGAAACAATTGACCAAGTTGTTGTGTGGCAATGGTAGCTCAACTAGCTACCCCTTTGGAAAAGGCAAAACATCTGCGATCAAGATAATGATGAAACATGATCTAAATTTAGACTGCATTGGAAACCCAGAGGCAGACAAAGAGGAAGTCATCGATGCTGGCCGTCATTTGCTAAGCGTGCTCTGCGGCTCCACAAAAAGTGACATTACTCTTGATGAACTTCGGCACCAAATATTTATCCAGAGAAAGGACAGCCCGAAGATTTGGATGTTGCCACCAACTGAACCAGCTGTAGTACCTAGGCGCTCATTTCCAATGCTCTTTGTGGAAATCTGCTGAGGACCAAGATCCACCTGACCTTGATATAACAAACTATGGATGGCAAATTGTTGGTGGCACGCCTCAACCAATTGTGGGAGTATCAGAAATGGCACCGATGGGAATTCTCAAAGTTGCTGCATGTGGATTTTCTTCTGACAAGGCCTGTTCTCGAAATTCTTGCACCTGTAAAAGCAAGCGGTGTGTCTTGTACATCATACCGTAAGTGCATGGCACAAGACACACATCACAATCCCAATATGAGTCATAACGAGCAAGACGATGATGATGTGAGCGATGATGGCAGCGATGTTGATGAAACAGAACTGATGTAAACTGAAGATTCAAGTGCACTTATTGAATATAAACATAGGGGCAATACCCCCGGCGCTCACCTCGTAGAATAAACAGTATACTGCACCGACTAAGGGTATTTTAAACCAATTTCAATGTTTGCTAGAAGACAGGGCAGCATGTAGAGTCATACAAACATAATCTTAAGACTTTAAACAAACAAACAAAAAATACCTATTTTGGGGGCAACCCTCCCTCCCCTAACCCCATATACCTCCAAAGACTCCAATGTTTCTAATGCCTTGAACAAACATTGGTAAATCATGCGTGATTAAGGTTGTTGTCAAGTTTCATCCAAATTGCGTGTGTAGTTTCTGAGAAGAAAGCAAATACCTATTTTGGGGGGAAACCCCTCACCATAAACCCCCAAAGGGGCAGATTCTTTTTTAATGCTGTGAACAAACTTTGGTACATCATGGGTGGTGAAGGTTGTGGTCAAGTTTCATCAAAATTGTGTTTGTAGTTTCAGAGAAAAGAGCAAACACCTATTTTGGGGGGTCAAACCTGGACCCACTTTGACCCCCCCGTCAACCCCCATAGACTTTGATTTTCTTAATGCCGTAAACAAACTTCGGTACATCACGGGTGGTAAAGGTTGTGTTCAAGTTTCATCGAAATAGTGTGTGTAGTTTCAGAGGAAAAAGTTAATTCCTATTTTGGGGGGTCAAACCTGGATCCACTTTGACCCCCGGTAAACCCCCTTAAACCCCGATTTTTTTTTTTTTGCCTGGAATACCGTGAACAAACTTTAGTCACAACACAAAAAATATCATTTGTGCCAAATTTGGTCGCAATCCCATCAGCGGTTTCGAAGGAGAAGTTTCAAGTGTTTACGGACTGACGGACGGACGGACGACGTACCATCGCATAGGCTCCCCTGAACTTTGTTCCAGGTGAGCTAAAAAATCATTCCATGGAATGGTAACTTTATAAACATTTGAATTTAAGGATCATACATAAATGCAAGAAAGAAATAATTAATTTGCATATTTTCTTCAAAAAGATACAATCAGACATCCTTGAAACTCAAAATTGTTTCCAATGCAGTTGCTGTGTCAGAAAACATATCAAAACATCTTTACATCATTCAAATTGGTCCATTATTAACAAAGTTATTGGGAAGTTAGGATTTCACTAAGGCGTCGGTCTCACAACATTTAGTTTTTAGTCTTTTAGTTTTTTAGTTACTCCCGCCAGGGAGTAATGCATTCACTCGTGTCCGTGTGTGTGTGTGTGTGTGTGTGTGTGTGTGTGTGTGTGTGTGTGTGTGTGTGTGTGTGTGTGTGTGTGTGTGTGTGTGTGTGTGTGTGTGTTCGTGTGTTTATGAACAAGATATCTGGAAAAGTTCTGATGGATTTGGATGGAAGTTGGTGGGACGATTGCCCTTGGGATAAGAAAGAATTGATTAGTTTTTGGTGAAGCTCAGGATATTATTCCCGATCCAGGAATTTTTTGAAGGATTTTTTTATCATTGGAAGATAAGGCTCATTTTTTTAAACATTATCTTCTATATATTCTATATTTAACATTGTGTTATGAAAATACTTTTCATGTTTGTTGTAAATGTAGTTTAAACTCGTGGTTATGCGTTAGAGCGGTGTATTTTTTTAGCAGCGTCGTCTTCAATGTCATTTTTTTTTTTCTAATTAAAACATATTGTGTCATTTTAGAACCACCAAAGTGTGTATTAGGTTTCCCCGTTTCATAAAATGTATCATTTGATACGTATAATGCTTCAAAACGTTTTTTTTTCTTTTTCTTTTACCTCAGAAGAGATATCAATATTTAGCTCAACGAATGTCATTCGCGGTGTCAGTATTCGATGAACTTATAAAGACTTAGTTCCAGATTTGTCAATGGCTGAGGTATATTAACAAACGAATAAAGCAGATTTGGCAAAATTCCAACTTTTTTTTAAAAGATCGCATATTCACCCAGGGTTGTGAGAGCCTGAAGAAGAAGATACCTCGCATGGGCTTCCCAGACCAAATAAATAATTCTGGTTCTGGCTCTGCGATTTTCAGCTTTATTAACTTTTTAACGTTTAACGATTTTCAGGCCAGGGAGTAACGCATTCGATCGTGTCCGTCCGTGTGTGTGTGTTCGTGTGTTCGTGTGTTTGTGAACAAGATATCTGGAAAAGTTCCAAACGGATTTGGATGAAAGTTGGTGGGATGATTGCCCTTGGGATAAGGAAGAATTTGGTGAAGCTCAGGATATTATTCCGGATCCAGGAATTTTTTTGGGAAATTTTTTTGAGAAAGATTTTTTCTGTTTTACTGCATTAAAGCTTTTATTCTTATTCTTAAATGATGTTTTTCTCCTCTAATTCCGAGATATATCAAAATTAATTCTGACAGTTAGGGCCTACTTTCTTTTTCATTTATTGTTTTGGGGAGAGGGGATGTTAAACAAAACGTACTAAACCCACGGCGGGAGTATGCGCTCTACTGAGTGCCGTTCTAGTTTAACATTTAGTTTTTTACATTTAAAAAACTTGCCCCAAAAATGCCAAAATGGCACCCTATTAAATTTCATTCAGGACATACTTGTGAACAAATATATGAAAAGATTTGCTTGTTATACCCCATTTTTACGTTTTGGTTCATTTTTCCTTGTTCACTTCTCGACTTAAACAATACAACATTAACTTTTGTTGCTTGTTATTTTGTTGTTTTTATTTGCCAATAAAATATATAACGGAGATTTCCCGTACCTGATCTGTATCAAATCCCCATAGTTTCGCTACACGGAAAGACCCCAGGCGGAAGGTGTGCTCTTCCTCACATACGCAGCACTCATTGGAGAGAGCCAGCAAGGGACTGCATCGGTACTTGGGAACACCCAAGCCATTATTCCTCCTCGTACACGCTTGGAGCAGCTGCTGCAATGGTGTGGCCTATACTTTGATGGTGTTGTATCCTTCTCCAGACATTAGGTCTTAAACACATACATGCCCGACAAATTGACTGATTTCCATTTTTTTTGGCTCCATCCATACATGCTGATATTATTTTATTCCCTCAGCCACCTAAGGTGGATGGAGGTTATGTTTTCACCCCCGTCTGTTTGTCTGTCTGTTTGTGAAGAAGGTATCTCATAAAAGTTGTTGACGGATTTGGACTAAATTTGGCGGAGGGGTAGGGTATATGACACGGACAAAATGATTAGATTTTGGTGAAGATCCGGATCCGGATCCAGCTAGTAAAAAATTTCAAGTGATTCTTCACCATTGAGAGATAGGGCCAAAAATGATACATAGCACGATATCTCAAATAGTTTTTTTTTTTTTTTTTTTTTTTTTTTTTTTTTGTATACTGAATCGAGGCTCATGAAAGAGCTGACATTTACTTCACAAACAAATCAACCAGACAAACAAAATATATCAAAAGAGGGAGCGGAAGACAAGAGAATGGGAAGCACGCGAACACTTGAGAGCACACAACATTTAAGAGCAGGGAGATGTGTGGGAGGGAGAGGGCTTGGGGGGTGGAGGCGTGGGAAGGGGGGGGGGGGGGGGTGGGAGAAGTATAAAACACAAGGATACCAAGGACTTCCAGGACAGAAGTTGGTATTTCAAAAAGTGAAATTATCGGGGATAGAAAAGATCAAGGTTTTGGATGGGGGAAGATAAGAGATGGTGGTGAACAGCTGTTTTAAAGACCTGGAGGGAGGAGTGGGATTGAAGAGAGTGAGGGAGTTTGTTCCAGAGGCGAGAGAAAAGAGGAATGAAGGAGTGAAGGTGAGCAGAGAGTCTTGATTTTGGCAGTTTAACCATAAGACGGATTTGGACGTTAGACGATTTGGACGGAGTTATGGACGGATTTTGGACGAAACTTGGTGGACAGGTTGGTTGAGTGACAGGGACGATTTGATTCGATTTTGGTGAAGATCTGAATATGGATTCGGATATGAGAATTATTTAATTTTAAATGATTCTTCACCATTGGGAGATAGGGCCAAAACCGACATATAGCAGGATATCTCAAATAATTATGGACGGATTTGGACGAAACTTGGTGGACACGTTGGGTGAGTGACAAGACCGAATACATACGACTTTGGTGAAAATCTGAATATGGATTCGGATATGAGAATTATTTAATTTTTGAAGTGATTCTTTAACTTTGAGAGATAGGGCCAAAACCGACATATAGCAGGATATCTCAAATAGTTATGGACGGATTTGGATGAAACTTGGTCGACAAGTTGGGTGAGTGACAAGAACGATTTGATTCGATTTTGGTGAAGATCTGAATATGGATTCGGATATGAGAATTATTTAATTTTAAGTGATTCTTCACCATTGGGAGATAGGGCCAAAACCGACATATAGCAGGATATCTCAAATAGTTATTGACGGATTTGGACGAAACTTGGTGGACACGTTGGGTGAGTGACAAGACCGAATACATTCGATTTTGGTGAAGATCTGAATATGGATTCGGATATGAGAATTATTTAATTTTTGAAGTGATTCTTCACCATTGAGAGACTGGGCGAAAAGCGATATATAACATGAATGAATGAATGAATGATATATAACATGATATTAAAAAAAGTTATGGACGAGTTTTGACAAAATTTGGTGGACGAGTTGGTTAGGTGACAAGGACAAGTCGATTAGATTTTGGTATTTCCGTTGCAGACACTGGAGCGACCCTCAGGATTCACACATGGTGGTCGTACAGCACTTTGTAGTTAAAGCCTGTTTGATTACATTGAGCAGCAGCATCAACACACGGGTATCTTATACCAATTTGTATTTCTTGCTGAGAGAGTGTGCCAGAAGTAATGTCAACCTCCCTCGAAAAGGAATTGCCTCAAAACTGAATTGGAGATGAGAATATTCACAGTTTTGTTTTCTTTGACTGCCTCTCACAAGCTTGTGTTGGATGAATGCCATAAAGCAAAGAACCTGAGGCCTACTGGCTCGGCACGTCCGAGCAAGACAGGCTGTGCGGTGCTCAAGTTGCAAGAAAAACTACCAGGTGCCCGTGTACTCTATGCCAGTGCCACTGGTAAGTTGAGCTTTACTAGCAAAAAGGCCACCCTGACAACAACAACAACAACAACAACAAAAAGCCCACCCTTACATAAGGGACAATTTCTCCCAGCACTATGTGCAGATCAATTCCCCTAGTATGGGTGTATTTTATTATGACTTCTGATACCCACTCCCACTGGGAGCCTCAAATAAACTATACATATTGGCATAAAGAGAACGGGCATCCTCCCCATACCCTGAACCCATGTGACAATGAACTTTATTTTACTGCCTAAAACATTCTCGTACACGCCACCCCTCCCCTCCTCACTTGGCTTAGACTCACCTTAATTTTTCAATTTATATAGTCATGGCTGATGCACTCACTCTCTATACCCCCAATATAACCTGCATTGTCTTTCAGAATCATAAATAGCCTTGACGAAAATTTTCATTTGGCAAAAAAAATGGTTCCAATATCTGAAGTTAAAATGATTTTGCTTTCGTGTCATTTTTGGTGTGAAAGAAAGTGATGATGAAAATGGCTTAAGGGGTAAGGAGATCAATTAAGTGATTAAGGTAGTTATTTCATAATGAATGTTGGAATAAGTGACCAAGTAATTAATTACTCCAATTAGCACTGTCACTATCGATTGTGTTGACAGACCCTTGTGTTCCCACCACCATGCTGTATTTTTCCTCCATTTTATGTGCTTTCCATCTCCTCTAGCTCCCTTCCTTCTTTATTTCGTGGCCATGTGTTTTTGGGCAACGGCAGCCAAGCGGGTGGGACTTTTAGCATGTGGCATCACCGAGACCGATGATCCATGAGGTGAGGTCACATGGCAGGACGAGCGGCCATGCGGAAGCGATTGTGATGTCGCGCACAAAGCGAATACAAGCCAAAGCACGCTTGTGCTGTGCCAGTCTGGACGCAGTAGAGAACGAGGGTTGGAGTGCGTCATTCGAGTTTGTGAGTCGGCGCCAGTCGGGGATGAAGGTCTGTGTTGGAGTCAGTGAGCAGTATCACCGTCAGCGGTCCAGGTTTCGTCAGATAGGTGTGGATAATCACACTGCCCCGGACCAGCCTGCCTTAAGCCACGCCACCCTACATCGCCTTGGGCTGAGGGAAGGCCTACCCCCGCCTCTACATCCTATCTTCCTTTCTTTTCCCTTTTGTGTCCTGTGTTATTTTATATGAGTCTGCGTATTTAAGAATTTATCCTAAGATAGACGTTGAGTCTATATTTGTTTAGAACATGCAGTACCGTCGAGTTTGTCTCTTCCTCCATCCCACTCCTAATTCAAATTGCATTGCACTAGGGCATGCCCGTACTATATATATATCTAAAAGTATATCCCCCCCCCCCCTCTATTTACATGCAATGGTTTGGTCCAAAGCTAACGGCTTGCGAGTACGGTGACAATCCCCCCCCTCTATTTACATGAAATGGTTTGGTCCAAAGCTAACGGCTAGCGGAGTTTGGTAAAGAAATCGCCATAGCGTGCACAAATGCGCAGGAAAGCGAAAGAATCGCAAATTAGTTTTAATTAGTTTTAAAACATAGTTTAACGCCAACATAGCGGCAACATAGTTTGCCAACGTGAAATAAATGAATACGCTCTCAAATGTGCCAAAAAAAAAAAAAAACGCTACCCGTACGCTCTACCCCGCCCGTACGCCCGTAAACAAAAAAAACAACGCTCTTCGCTTCCGCCCTTCGCTCTGACTGAATTGGGAGAAATAATGCGCATAAGAAATCGAGAAATTATTATTTTCTCCGGAAGAAATCGAATTACGTACCGTAATGGCGCACGCGCTGGGCTCAGCATCAGCTCGCTCTCACATCGGCCACGCCTACGCAATAACGCGTTCTGTGATTGGATGCCGGAAGTGCAGTCCTCACTGTCCGGAAGGTCGTATATCGCAGTTACGATGAATCGCAAATTAGTTTTTATTAGTTTTAAAACATAGTTTAACGGCAACATAGTTTGCAAACGTGAAATAAATGAATACGCTCTCAAATGTGCCATCCGAGGCAGAGTGTGTCCGCCACGTTCGGCACACGCGATAGCTCGCTGCTCTCTGATTGGTTGAATCGTTTTTTGGACATAGCTCGGTAAGTAATTGTCCGATTAATATGAAACCTTGAAAAGGCACATCCTCGGGTCCCCAGCAATATACCTGGCAAGTTTCAAGTATATCGGACCGGTAGTTGTCGAGAAACAGCGGTCACAGACATACAAACAAACAAACAAACGTACAAACAAACATACACACAGAGATTACTGGAATTATAGATAGATAATTGTGTCTCCATCCCTTTTAAAACCAGAAAGTATCCCAAAATGCAAAAGCCTGTCTGCGTCCGCTTTGCACTCAAACTGAACTTGACCAAAACAACAGCTGAAAAAAATGTTAAATTTATCAACATTCCTGTAATGAAGGTTTGTTCAAATTTTGATGACAAAAGGTCGAATGGTAAAAACATTATGGCCTGGACAGACATACAAACAGAAAGACAGACTAACTGACTGAAACAAACAAGTGGCCATTGACCGGCATTTGCAAAATCAATCGCTGCTATCTTGACCTTTAGACCTCAAAAACAATAAGCTTCTAGCTTTTGATTGGTGAACCCAATATGCAAATTCTGTTCAAATTTCAAGTCAATCAGATGAAAATAGTTCTGACCTTTCACCTTTTCGCGTCAACCAATAGGCTCCACTGACTCAATATGCAAACCGTTTTCAAATTTCAAGTCAATCGGATGGAAATTTCCAATTTTATTTGACCTTTCCACTCAATTATTTATGTCTTCTCTTCATTGTCATAATAAGGTTTGTTGATGACAAAAGCTCAAATTTGTGCCACTGACAATCTCTCAAATAGCGTATTTACCATGTTTCCTACCGACCCGCTTTTTATGTCCTCCAACTTGCCACGTATGTTTATTTACTTCTCATAGAATGTGAATTACATGTCCATACACATGTGAAATAGTTATTTTAAAATCCTGTACATTCACACTATTCAGCCTTGAAAAATCGGGAGAAAACCAAAAGCTTTTTTTTTTTAATTTACTTTATTATTTATTTTTACTTCTAATATTTATCACGAGTACAGTTGGACCCTGCTATTCGTGGGGGGCTACGTTCCTGGAAAATCAGTGAACAGCGAAACCCATGAATAGCGGGGCATTGTTTCAATAGAAAAGGGGGGGGGGGGGGATAAATTCCCGAGTCACGAAAATCCACGAATAGAGAGGACCAAACCGCGAATGGCGAGGCAAAAACCGCGAATAGTGACGCAAATCCCTACAATGCCGACGATAATCAGTTAAGGTCGATGAAAGTCCTGGAAATGGCGAGACAAAACGCGCGAATGGCAGAAATAATCCGCGAAGGTCGATGAAAATCCCGTGAATGTATGCCGCGGCATTGTTTTAATACATTATAGGTTCCCGGCGGTTCCTGATTCATAGAGGAAAATTTTTGAAGTTTAAAATGTTTTCGACCGCAAATGCACATGACTACAGTTTCACTAAAAATGATTACAAATAAAAAAAATGACACCAGGTACGGTACCATTTCCAATTTATTGTAGGAATGCACTTACAGTTTATTAAAAGTGCTTTACCGTACCGTGAAAGAAAAAAAAACAAAAACACCATCATGTTTAAAATTGTTATTTTACAAACACACGCAACTTTCAAATGATGATGATGGTGATGAATTAAAATCCCAAGAATTTTGAATGCGACCCAAATGGTGGTGCAGCAAAATCGTGCAATAAGGGAGAGCAAGGAGAGGTAGGAGAAGGTGAAGACGCTGGTGAGAATGATGGTGAGGACGCTGGTGAGAATGATGGTGAGGACGCTGGTGAGAATGCTGGTGAGGACGCTGGTGAGAATGATGGTGAGGATGCTGGTGAGAATGCTGATGAGAATGATGGTGAGGACGCTGGTGAGAATGATGGTGGGGACGCTGGTGAGAATGATGGTGAGGACGCTGGTGAGAATGCTGGTGTGGATGCTGAGAGGGTGGCAGGAGAGGGTGCTGGTGATCTTTAGGTGGATGGAGCAGGGCTTAAGAAATGGGTGATGGGGAGCTACCTGACACATTGCCCATCATTTCGATGCAGCGCTTTGTACGGGAGCAGCGCATCACCCAAGGTCTTCTTGAACTTGAGGTACCTCTCCACGAGTGGGTCAGCACTTTTCCAACTCGTCGACAAGCTCCCGCATGCCATGCAGCAACTCGCCCAGGAACTGCTCTGCGAGTTTGGACCTCGGCACCTCTACCTCATTACTGCCCGCCTCATCCTCCTCGAAAACCTTTGGAATGGCGTCCAACTCGTCCTCTGAGTGGGTTTAGGGAATGGTTCAGCATCATGGTTTTCAGCATGAAGTCCCTCATCTGTCTGTTTCCTCGATCCATATTCTGAGAGTCTTCTCCATCCTTTCCATGTGGACATTCTGGACAAGGGTGACCACCTTCGTATTCGATACAGTGCTCACTGAAACTTTGTCACGAATCGCCTTTTCTTTCTTCCGTATGTAGCGAATGGTGGATTCGTGGATGCCATAATTCCTGCCAACAGAAACCACACTCTCTCCTCTCGAAAGCTGGTCGAGCAGCTCCACTTTCTGGCCCAGGCTCATCACCTTCTCCTGCCTCTTGGTAGTCGACACATCTCCGGCACTGGTCTTGCGCTTGGGAGCCATGATTGAACGATGAGCAGAGCGAGAGTCAAAAACACAGGTCAAAGCAACGGGACGAGAAGGATGATCGAGACCCAAGACACAGTCTGTTTATGTAGGAATGTGAGCATTGTGGGTATCTGCAGGAACCCATTGTTTGTGGGGGATGTTATCGGATAATGCCGTATCGAGCGTATCTGCTAATTTCAATAATATATTTAATGAATCGTTTGTATTCTATAATTTGCGGAGGATGACTTAGTTTAGTCACTGATGGAACATCCCCCGAGGCGTTTTCATTGTGTAACATCTCTGATGATGCCTTACTGTAAATTGCAAATTGTAATCGATTTATTGAAGCGTTTGCATTGTATAATTCACGGGAGTTGACTTGTTTACACATCTGGTGGGATATCCCACGAAGGTCGCTTATAGTGCAGCTAAAATTTGCACCTGTGAAAGCCATGACAACGCAAATGATACAGCAGTGAATGTACGGTACTGTACTGTACTGTACTGTATTGTACTGTATAAGCAGTTTATGCTTACGGCTTTTATAAGATGGTTTTTTTGCGTACCGCCACCTGCTTTTTTCATGGCTGGTAAAAGATGGGTTTTATAAATGTATCAAGCTAGCGCCTTGTGAAATTTTTTTTTGCGCAATTGAAAAACAGTGAATTTGCGGCACATGGCTGCGAATAAGGGGGGGAAAAAACCCCGCAAGTTTGCAGAGCACTGCAGCGATAAGAAAAAAAACTGCGTATTTGCAGGACATGGCCGCACAAAGAAAAAAAAAACCCTGCAAATTTGTGGGACATGGCTGTGAATAGGGGGGAAAAAACACGATTTCGTGGAACACAGCCGTGAAAAGAAAATAAACCACAAATTTGTGGGACATGGCCGCGAATAGGGAAAAATAAAACCGCGATTTCGTGAAACACAGCCGCGAAAACAAAAAAAACCGCGAATTTGCGGGACATGGCCATGAATAGGGGTGAAAGAATTCCGCGAATTCGCGGAACACAGCCGCGAAAAGAAAAAAAAGTGCGAATTTGTGGGACATGGCCGCGAGTAGGAAGGGGCGCGATTTTGCGGAACAACGCCGTGAAAAGAAAAAAAAACGAATTTGAGGGACATTTTCCACGAATAGAGAAACATGTCGCATTTTATCAACCACGAATACGTGAAATTCCGCTAATAGGGGAACCGTGAATAGTGAGGTCTGACTATTTTCTTTCCTCTGCATGAGTTGTAATCAAAACGTGCATTTCTTTCATGATAGACACTGCGTTGTTACATTTTAAAATGTATTTTACTCAGCAGTCCTCTTGATTGTACGAAACATTTATTTGGGGTGGTGTATAGTAGACCGCTGCTTTAATTGCTCCTGGAAAAAAACAAAACATTGCAGTAGCTCATTTCCTCTGCATGGGTTGTAATCAAAACAGATCTTTCTTTCCTCAAAACGTACCTGTATTTCACGATAGAAGACGCGTTGCTCAGTCTTCAAATGTACACCTGAAGCCTAAGGCATGAAGCCTGAGATCTATAAGTAGCAACCAAAATGGCGATAGTCAGATGACAATTGTGGGTGGAATCAGGCCAGCTATCCAACCAATAGGTGAAAAGGGAGAAACAGATATCTGGCTAATTAATATATAGATTTCTCGAGTCCTTATTTTTTGACACTGTTGTTTTTCTCAGAATCATCAGTCCAAGATCATGTTTTGTTTGTTGTTGTTGTTTTTGTTGTTGTTGTTTTGAAGAAATGGCTTAGACTAGTGCGTAGTGAGCCATGATGTATAATTTCGCCACATTTCCTGTGCAGTCGGTACTGGTTAGTAATTAGTCGGACCGCATTTGGCCTCATTATTTGAGGTTTTGCCTCGCATTCGGCCTCATTCTGAGCACTTTATATGACTAGCAATTTTGCCTTTTGTGTTCTATCTATTGTCACCTAACTAGCAATATATCCTGGAGATTCTGGAGAGGGCCGGGGGACTGAGAGAGCAGAAATAGCAATGTTGGAGACCAGACGGTAGAAAACGGAGACCACCGGTCTGCTTGTGACGTGAAAGCAACAGACCTTGTGCTTCGGCCTCACCATAGGAGATCCTAATAATTTTGAGAGCTTTAGATTCCACATAATCCAGGAGAGACTGAGGTGATGCTGTTATCGGAACACAGGTTGGTACTCCGTTGAATACTGCCTTGTAGACCAAGGCCTGTAGAGTGTAAAGACTTGGATCGGCAAAGGATTCCCAGGCTGCAGCTAGTTCTTAAACCCAGCTTTGCTATGTGGTTACCCCAGGAAATCTTGTGGTTGATGGTGTGGTTTAAAAATTCAAGAGATGGAACTTCTTCCATTGTATGACCAAGGGAATTGATGAGTGGGTTTTCAATGCCACAGGCAGAGAGCCTGGCAAAAAAAACCCAGGACGCCACAATGTCTTGAATTCCTGATGTGTCCACAGAGATGGTGCTGTCCTCTGCTTTAGGATTGGGGGCGTCCAACCATTGTTGAAAGAGGAGCAGAAAATGTCCTGACGTGAGCAACTAGGACAGAATCCAAAATGATGGTCAAAGATCAGACATTTTGTTTTTGTTTGCAAACTACCATGCAGAGGGGAGGCAATCGAAAGAGATCGACAGACTGAGGAGGGCAGATCAAGGGGGAGCAAGAACGGCGGAGCAGGAATTTAGAACATGGGCACTGATGCCATAGCCGAAGCAAGATTCCCTCATTCTCTTCCAACAAACTCCCTCACTCTCTTCAATCCCACTCATCCCCCCAGGTCTTTAAAACAGCTGTTTACCACCATCTCTTATCTCCCCCCCCCATCCAAAACCTTGATCTTTTCTACCCCTGTTAATTCACCCCAGATCCACTTTTCTGAAATTCCGACTTCTTTCCTGGAAATTCTAGCAGTGTCCATGTGTTTTATACCTCTCCCACGCCCCACCCGCCTTCCCACGACTCCTCCCCCCAAGCCCTCTCCCTCCCACAGATCTCCCGATGTCCCTGCTCTCAAATGTTGTACTTGTGTGCTTCCCTCTCTCTCCCCATCTTGTCTCCCGCTCCCTTTATCTCGTCTTATGTGTCCGTTTGTTTTTTGTTGTTTTTTTTGTCATTAATTGTTAGCTCTTACACGAATCTCGATCTTCTATACAAAAAAAAAAAAGCCAGGCAGAAGCACCTAAGTTATCTATCAGAACACAGGTTGTTGGTTTTAGTTTTGTCCCACACAACATTGTCACATGACCAGGAATCGAGTCATCCCTCGGGTCATGTGTGAGCCACACCCTGTAGGACATCACACTCCTTCAGCATGTAGGATGTAGGACATAGTATGTAGGACATGTAGGATGTAGGACATCACACGTACCGTACCTTTGCACATGGAGCCGATAGAACAACTGATGATGGTGCAAATTATTCGGAACATGATGGGAAGCGAAACGAGACACATGGACATCAGATCACAGTGTAACACTTTACGACAAAAAATAAACATCTTACTTAATGCTGTAAAATTAAAAACAAAATCAAGTGACGATAGAACAAAGCATATTAAACCTTAAACCTTAAATTAACCTTAAAAAACCTTAAACCTAACCTTCCATATCTTAGCCTTGTCTAATAGAAACATTGTGAGTTGCTTCGTCCTCATTCAGCCAGATGTCAGGTGCCGGAGTGAATCGGTGATTAACCCATGGACCATTCTACTGATGTTGTAAAGTTCTTTGGTTGAGAAATATCTTTGTATTTTAAAACTTTCCCACCATCCATAACCCACATTGACACGTAGACATTGATGATCATTTACTTTCCAGGCCCACCACACCAAATTGCCAACCTGTCTGGCTGTGCCAGAAATAAAATACATGAGTAATAAAAGATGCTCGCACAGCTCAATCGCTACTTTGTACCATTCCCAAGTCATTACTGAGTTGGCTTGTTCAGAATAGATAGCTGTTACATTAATGGTTTGCGTTTTTGCTACTTCAGGTGCTTCTGAGCCCAAGAACATGGCTTATATGACTCGCCTTGGACTATGGGGACCAGGCATGGCCTTCGGTAACTTTGATGCTTTTCTGCAGTCAATCGAGAGGCGGTGAGACCTTTGTTTCTTAGAGTCTCTGCGATTGCTTTGGATCATTTGATGAAAGTCTTCTTATGTACAGAGGTTCATGTTTTCCAAGAAATCTCCTTGGGGGTGCCCTACTTTCCAATAAATCTCCTGGGGGTGCCCTACTTTCCAATAAATCTCCTGGGTGTGCCCTACTTTCCAATAAATCTCCTGGGTGTGCCCTACTTTCCAAGAAATCTCCTTGGGGGTGCCCTACTTCCCAATAAATCTCCTGGGTGTGCCCTACTTTCCAATAAATCTCCTGGGTGTGCCCTACTTTCCAATAAATCTCCTGGGTGTGCCCTACTTTCCAATAAATCTCCTGGGGGTGCCCTACTTTCCAATAAATCTCCTCTGGGTGCCCTTGTTTCCAATAAATCTCCTCGGGGTGCCCTTGTTTCCAATAAATCTCCTCGGGGTGCCCTTGTTTCCAATAAATCTCCTCGGGTGCCCTTGTTTCCAATAAATCTCCTTGGGGGGTGGGTGCCCTGGTTTCCAATAAATCTCCCTGTGGGTGCTGTATTTGGCAGAATTCTACGCACTTCACAAAAAAGAGCGGTGCTTTTATGAGTTGCATTGTACAGAAAACCCTTTCTTGCATAATGCATCAATGTACAATTCTAATCTAACATTCCCGAGATTGTCTGCTGGTTATTTTGTGATTCTTGATTTTGTTTTTTAAAATAATTTCAAGAAGTGCTGTGCAACATTACAACTGACTGATTATTCAAATCAAGAATTTAATAGTTGTGTGTGAATGGCATTGTTTCACCCAACAGGGGTGTACCTGGAATGGAGCTCGTCGCCGTGGAAATGAAGCAGGCTGGAGCTTACCTTGCACGTCAGCTGAGTTTTCGTGGTGCATCCTTTAATGTAGAAGAGGCCATCCTGAAACCCGCTGCCCGTCGGGCCTACAATGAAGCCGCTCGCCTGGTAATAACCTCATCTATCATGGCCCATTCTAAAATGTAAACAAGATAAACCAAACTCAATCTTGCTTTTAGACATGTAGTCTTTATTTGTTTCTAAAATCGATTTATTCTTTAATTTACCCTTCTCGTTCCCCTGCCAACCTCACCTCTTCCCCCATAGTGGAGAGATGTGGCGGCAATGTTTGAACACGCTGCAACAGCTGTGGGTGATGCTGTTGCTCCTAACACTGGCGGCTGGAAGACGAAAAGATTCTCGCGCAAGGCGTTGTGGGGGCAGTTTTGGTCCGCGCATCAGCGCTTCTTCCGTTATCTTTGTGTGGCAGCCAAAATTGATCGGGTGGTACATCTGGCACAGCAGGCCCTAATGGAAGGCAAGGTGAGTCGTGCTCACTTAGCTTATACTCACTCACCTTAATTTTTCAATTTCCATCATCATGGTTAATTCAAAATGTAGTCAATTTCTAAATCTATAAGATTATAACCATATGTATAGACGACAGACACCTCATGGCGTTGTTGCTATTATAGTAAGATTATGTAATCCAAAAGGATACTGCAGAGGTAGCGCATTATCCTTGAGCTCTCTCCTTATCTCCACACTTTTTGAAAAAAATTGAGGGATATTGTGATCGGCTCTGTCTGTCCGTGACACCATCTCCTTCGAAACAGTTGTGCAGAAATTCACCAAACTTGGTAGTTATGATCACTTGGCAAGAAGGTGCTACAACAGTATCATGGGGTGGGGTCAAAAGGCCAAATTCCAAAAATGTAATTACGAGCACATTTTAAAGCAGGGGTTCCCAACCTTTTTTGTGTTATGGCCCCCTTGGCTCCCAGAGCACACCCCCAGCACCCCCCTCCCTTTCATGAGGGTCGAGCGGCGGAGCGCGTGTAAGCAGGCTAGGGGGGTCTGGAGGCATGCCCCCCAGAAATTTTTTGATTTCTAGGTGCTCTGTGGTGCATTCTGAGATGTATTTTTTTCCTTTAATTGGCTATTTTGTTTGTATGAGAATTGGTAAATTATTACAGAGAAAATGAGGAATTCCAAGTAGCCAACATGAACATTTAGTTCCATAGTTTTTTCTGTTCCTCACTGGCTCCCAACTACATCGTTTTTGGAAGAAGCAAACAAAGCAACGTCACTCGAATGATGCATGTTTGATATGAGATTTTAATATTATCAGTAGCAACACTATGGACAGCATAAAATAGAACTGTCACACAAGAAAACAGTATGAAAAGGTTCCAAGTCAAGAATATGTGAAAACTAAAAACCTCTGTTGTGTCTGTATTTAACGCAGTGTGTTATAATCTCACAAAAAGAAACTCGATTCGACAACAACTCAGGTAATCAAAACTAGGGACGCAGTGCATGCGCCGTAAAAGTGAATTAAAAACTCAGTGGGATGGCTGAAATTGCATTTTAGTTACCAATT
This sequence comes from Myxine glutinosa, assembly GCF_964187855.1. Taxonomy (NCBI): domain Eukaryota; kingdom Metazoa; phylum Chordata; class Myxini; order Myxiniformes; family Myxinidae; genus Myxine; species Myxine glutinosa. The sequence continues at coordinate 26,374,667 of NC_136261.1, forward strand.
GGGGTATCCGTGGTCGAGTCACAGTCAGGGCACAGCGGAGGTCATCTTCCACGTGGAGCCGATTGCACTGTTTCTATTTGATATTCAACAGCGTGGAAAACCCCGCTTCGCAGAGATAGGTAGACGAGAATGGCAGAAGCACCCAGATAGCTATCTGGCTGATATTAGGGAAGCGACCCATTCCCACCCAAAACTCCGTCAAGCTCTTCTCTTCAAACAAAAAAACCAAAACAATATTTAATTTTTAGTATGGTTCAAATTACCCCATGCCCCCCCCCCCGATAAATATACCATGGCCCCCCAGGGGGGAGGGGCCATGGCCCCCAGGTTGGGAACCATGGTTTTAAAGCTTTAAAAAAATGAGACTTTGTAACAACATTGGGGGAAGCATGAAATATGTAACGGTTTGTTTGATTTGACCTGCGGTTCATGGTCCAAGGGGTCACAAGGGTCAAAACGAAAAAAAAGTTTGAACTGAAAATTTGATATTGGGTCATCCCTGGTGGAACTTTTTGCCATCCTTCAACTTTACTTTAATTAGGAAGCGTGGGGATCTGCGATGGCATGCCATCGACTTCGCTCTAGTTTGGGTTTGATTCTCAGCCCCATATAAACCATCTGGGGCTTCACAGGCACTGTGTTGCATCACAAAGGTATGCTGTACCTCGGATGAAAGTCAAGCTGTAGCTCTATATAACATACGGTACTTCGGAAGTACAACAGATAAACGTATGTTTTCATTAGTTTGTGGACTTTAAAGATCCCGTGGTATATTTTGATGATGAGTAGGTGAAATATCGCCAGGGTCCTGAACAAATTCTAAATTTCTGCCTAAGCTATTGGAAGCACATTGTCTGGCCTTCTCAGATATCCTTCACACCATGTTACACCATTTGCTTTATCAGAATATCGTTGCTGTGTGGGCAGCAGCTCCTACACTATACACAAATTAACATGTCCTGTTGAGTTTGTATATCATGTGGGAAGCTGAGCTATCCATTAAAACATCCCATTCCATTCATCAGTAAGAAAGGGCTGCCAGGATGGCCTTGTGGTACGCACACTCGCGTCTAAGCTGTCTAGCCTGGGTTTGAATCCCGACGCAGCTATACAACTGTCATCCCAGTGTTTCGGAGGCGAGGGGACTTCATCAATGTGTGCCGTCCCTCGGATGGACGATGGACCACTTTTATTTAAATACCGACTTTTTTCCTGGAAGTTCTAACAGAGTCAATGTGTTTTATACCTCTCCTACCCCCCACCCCCCTTCACCTCCCTGCCCCACCTTCCCATGTCTCCTCCCCCCAAGCCCTCTCCCTCCCACAGATCTTCCGTTGTCCCTGTTCTCTGCTGTTGTACTTGTGTGCTTCTCTCTCTCTCCCATCTTGTCTCCCACTCCCTCTATTGTATGTTTTGTGTGTCCGTTTTTTTTTTTGTGATTGATCTTAGCTCTTACACGAGCTCGCCCAGGCTAGACATCTTGTATACAAAATTTTTTTTTTTAAATGGGCGTCCCATCTATTTGCATTTGTTGGTAGACGTTAATCATCCTGCGGTGTCCTTCGTGAAGACTAGGCGAGCTATCACCGGCACCATGGCCTAGTTACAAATTTGTGCCCTAACTAGCAGGGGATATTTAATCAGAGGCACAGCCGCATCATCAGCCAAAAATACTCGCACACAGCCTTGTGCTGCATACGAACTAATTAATCAGTAAGATTGTGCGTAGAAAGAAGAACTACCTTTAGAGGCCATTTTTCCCCGCAGAGCAGGGGTTGGCCTTTTTTCGGGCACCGTGGTCCCCTTCTTGAAGCAATGTTTTACGGCCGGATGCCCTTCCTGCCGTCAACCCTGTTAGTCGCCTCTTGTGGCACACAGGGAATTACCAGTGAACTGGTACTCAATTTGGCGTCCTCGGAAGGATGACAGGCTGAGTTAACCCCCCTGGCGTTAATTCAGCGATCGACCGGGATTCGAACCCAGGATCCTAGGATCCCAAGCTGGCACCCTAACCGCTAAGCCAACACCAGGCCTAATCGGTAAGATTGTGTGTGCTAGATTTTTTTTTTTTAAACATGTTTTTTACAAATTCCAACATACGAGTTTCAAAAGGTCTCTATTATCAGGTGCATTGACTGACAGAGTAGAGCAGATATGACATTTTATTGTCCATTTCTCCTTTGCTCTTCACAACAAAATGTATAACTCTTGTACCGCACGTGTGCGCTTTTGTCTACGTCTCGAATTATTTTCACTACGGAGCCTGATTGCACATACTTTGTGAATAGTTTGTCACTTTGTTCCATTTGCACAGTGTGTCGTTGTGGGGCTGCAAGCAACGGGCGAGGCTCGTACGCGTGAAGAATTGCTCTTCAATCACGGACAGCTCGGAACGTTTGTATCGTCAGCACGGTAATGAGTCAACTAACGGCAGCAAGTTCTGCCGTGTCGCCGGAATTTATGACTGATGTTGTGCTATGTGATTTCCTGCACTTAAGGAACTTAATGGATCCCCATTATTTTAAAATAATAGATATTTAAAAAAAGAAGAAGATTTTTCACCTTCCACATTGATTGTATATATCAGATTCAATGTGACATCAGAAAAAAAAAATTAAATGGAAGTATAACGAGTAATTTGTGTGTTCCCATCATTTTTCTTGACAGCGGGGTGTTGAAGTCCCTTATTGAGAAGCATTTCCCTGTTGGCAATAACTGGGAGCAGCCAGGCCTGAGGAAGCGCAAGAGTAAGTGCGTGAAATTTTGAAGGGATAGGTTTGGGATGGAGTGGTCTATTTCATGAGATGAACATGACATTTTGAAACGGTAGAAATCCTTTTCACTTTATTTCCTCATTTCTGGCTCCAGCTTGACTAACTAAGAAATTGGAAAGTGAGTCGAGGCTCCTGGCTTCCTTGTGCAACCCGTTTAAGGATGCGCGCTGTGTTGCAGAGCATCCTCCATGGAGACTTAAAGCGGGGAGGTTTGGAGATGGCATTGCGCTTGAGAGCGAGGAGAGTGGATCTCCATCCTCCACTTGTCTCGGCTTGGATGACGATGATGATGACAATGATGTCATTGTTATTGGTTCCACTCCTGGTCCAATTATTGCTGATGGTAATATGTCCACATTTCTGACATGGTTAAGGGGCAGAACACTAAAGTGGAGGGTAGTCCCGATTTAAGGAAAACAGACTCAGGAGCTCGTGAAGAGTGAGTGTGAGAAATGGGAAGGGATGAGCATAATATAGTCGAGCAGAAGGGTGGTTGATATGGTTACGATGTCTTAGATTGTGTGCTCTTACGTTCATTAACCAGGTGTTGGATTAACGGTTAAGGTGGCTGGCTTGAGATCTTAGTGTCCTGAGTTCAAGTCCCTGCTTTGCTGTTGAATTAACACCAGGTGGGATGACTTAGCCTGTCATCCTTCCAAGATTGGAAAAATCAGTACCAGCTGACTGGTAATGGGGGGGCATTGCATCAGCGGCACACAGCCACGCCCCCAGAAAATGATGCAGCCAAGGAGCCACAGGCTACATATGAACCGCTATTACCACCACCACCATCTTCATAAAATCAGGGTAACGAGAGAGAGAGAGAGAGAGAGAGAGAGAGAGAGAGAGAGAGATCGATCGATCGAGTGTGATCGGTCTATGGGAACCGATTGGCGCTATTACCGTGACCGCGCTGCCATGACAATTCCTGGCAGCAGGGAAGTGGAGAAGATTTGGCTTCTGTCTTGCGTTGGTAGGGGGGTAATCACTGAAGATGCATCTCCCAATACTTGTAAGTTGGAGGTTGTGGAGGGAGTTGGAAAAAAGGACAAATATTGAACTATGCAGAGACAAAAGATCATATTATGCTTATTTGTAAGATACAAGTTATTATTGAGGGATGGTGTGAAAAGCCAGGCCTGCATTGATTTGTAATGAATGTCAGGTGTTCCGTTATTGGTGAAAGTTTTGGAGTGGGAAAGGGACACGAGTTTGAAATTCCTTTTCGAGTTCAGGAACATGCGTGTGTCATATATATACTTTGGATCTTTTATAGAGTTTAGGAGAAAAATGTGTGGAACGCAGCAGCATCTGACAATGGAAACTGGTTTTTCAAATTGAGGTCCACAATCGACCAACAATGATTGTGAAACCATAAAGTTTGTTGTATTCTTGGTGAGATACTGATAGAACAGAAAGGGATGAGGAAGACGATCCTTGTTATCTTGTGAAGAGGAATGCGAAAGGTGTTGCACATTGAGATATTAAAGTCTAAATCTCAAATTTATTGACGTCATCCTGTTCTATGAAGTCCTCAGATGTTGGGTTTGAGCTTCAGTTCTCAAGTCTTAAGCATGGAGTTCTAGAATTCCAAATGCGACCCAAACAAAATACAGAATCCAGGCAATCTCCGATTGGATATCGCTGCTTAAATATGTGGATAATTTCCTGTTCCTGGTTGAAAAAAATTATCAACCGGTTGGACAACCTTACTATAATTCACCAAATGTCCGTCCGTCCGTCTTCCCAGGTACCGCAAAAACGGCTGAACCGATCGCAATTATATTTTGGGTGGGTAATCCTGGGACCTCCTGGAGTAAAATAGGCTATACTGTTTATCCATTTTTCCAATTTTCCAGTTTTTCCAAACACGATGGAATAATATTTACCGATATGAACAGTGATGTGGCTTTTGTTGAAATTCTACGTACCAGGAGAGAGTACATCAACTCCAGACGAACTCTTCCTATATAAACATGCGGCTCCGAAGAAACACGGCAGCATGTGCAAAGCGACTAAGAAACAGGCGTAGCAGCCGCTTCCATGTTACAGATTCGGCGCGCAATCTTCACACATAAACGTGCGACTGAGAAAGACGTGTAGCGGCCGCTTCCGTTGTGCAGATTCGTCGCGCACTCTTCCGCATCTCAACGGTTCTGTTGTCATTGTCGTCGTTCATCACAAAATACAACTGAATGCAAGTTTAGAATGCAAGTACATGAAAAAACCCGAAATACAGTTCACCTGAAGAGATATGTTTTTAACACGCACGAAAGCAATATGACGTCATTGACCGCCATGAAAATCCGCGAAGTATTTTACGGTATTAAAACTGAGTTGCTCTTTACATACTTAGGACCAAATAAAAAAACACCAGTTGATCGTCAGGATTTTAAAAAAATAAAATAAGGAGTATGAGGGTCTTTTAATTCAATATTTTTTCAAAATGGGCGCCATGTACTGTTTAGATTTTGATGATTTGCGTGTGATATGATTTAACGGATGTTTATATGAATCGTGTAAGGCCAAGTAAAAAAAAAAAAATGTTTCTCGTCCCCGCCCGCTTCCTTTTTGGTCCCCGCCTACTTTTATTTACTATTTAATACTATTTTTTTTAAATATATACTTGTTTAAAAAAAAATCGTTTTGCGAAGAAACTCGGTCTAAAACTTGCCGTTTCCGGGCGTTTGCTGATCGTATCTTGTGCATTGATGATCTGAACTATTATGGATCCCGCCCTCTAACGGAACTTCCTGGTTAATACATGCTAGGCTTAACGCAGACACTTTGTGCTAAAGACGGTCAATTTGATCCATTGATTGATTCTATTCATATGCCATTTCAGTTAAAACATATAGTTATTTGCTAATTTGGAAATGAAATTGCAGGCCTTTCGGTAACAATCAACACTGGCATGTTTCACATTACATTGGACAAACTATAGAGTCTTTAAGTCAGCCACAGTGGTCATTCAATTCATGGCAGCCATCTTGGAAAAAAATAGCAAAAAAAAAGAAAATAGTAAATAGTAAGGGCCTCCCTCCTCCTTTTTTCAAAAAAGTCCGGACGAGAAACTTTTTTATTTTTTTACTTGGCCTAAAATAAAAAAGCCTTCAATTTCCGATAATTTGCCTTTTCATTTGGGGCTCCCAATTGAAGCCCCACCCGTAGGGCAGGTACCGTTGCTATTGAAAATAATGTACGAACCTGGCAAAACATCAGCGTGATGATCGTAGAGACGATTTTTGTTGAAACATTTCAAAAACCATCAATATCTAGAGATTTCATGGAAGACCTTATCCCGCGTGGTCTTGAGAAAAAAGGACATGGGTGGGTTCTTTTAAACTCTTGCTTAAAAATAAACCCTTGCATTTCTTGCTTATTCCGTTTCCGAAAACTATCTACGTTTCCAAACCGCCATTTTGTCTGGATCTTGATATTCCCCAACACTGAGAGAGCGAGCGGCAAATTTGATTGGTCGAGATGACGTAAAATGGCGTAACATTTCGTTCAAATACTGCTAACGGAAGGTTTCTGAAAGTGCCAAAAAGCCATTTATGGTTTACAATGTTCAAGTATATAAGTTGATTCAAATAAAACGAAGATTTTAAAGGCCGTATAAAAACCAGATTTGGAAGTTTTATTGCCGTTGATGCGCCTTCTTTTACACCACCTTATCTAACGTTCCATCAGTTCTTCGTTCCTGTTGTTTGTGCCCTTTATGATTTCCCGTTTGTAATGTTTTTCAACTTTGACTGTCAGGTAGGCAAACTGAAACAATTAATCTTACTTTTCTCTGCACATGTTCGGTCGGGACGAGTCTCCAGGACGAGTCTCCATACTATTTACCAAATTCAGAGCCAAAGTACTGCTCACCTGCAGGTTTATGTTCATTTTGTGTTCATATTAGAACATTAAATTGAAATTAAGTTGTTAATCGATCACAGACTGACGTCTGTAGACAGACAGACAAAGTGAGCCGATTGCTTAGCCCCACTTTTTGCTTCGCTCTCCCAGGGTAGTAATTTATTTAGACGTGGACTTCAATGCCTCCAAGTACAAACCCCTTTGTAATTGAGACAGCATGCTGGAAGTCGGTCATGCGCGCCGCCATCTTGGTTTGGGGGAAATTGCGCGAAAGTTGGCGCAAACCGATCATCGCCGCTCTGGATTCTTCAGCTTGTTGGCTGTGCAGCCGACAATACAGCAGCTTTTCGGCATTTTGCGGTTTCAAACTGACAAACACGCGAATGGCGCCCAATGTTTTCCTCAATTCCAAGATCGCCATGCGTAGCTGTGACGTCACGCCAACTTCCAGCATGTTCACTCGTGCATGACAGTGGATGTTAAAGGGAATTAATCACAAAATCACTATGAATGTTATGGATATTTGAAGCGTCACCTCTCCCTCAGTCTTGTTTCTCTTTTCAATGCAGTAATTCAACAACTTTTTTTTTTTGGCCGCCCTTCCTGGATGACATGGAGCCTTAACCCATTTGTATGGTATGCAGTGTCACGTGAGCGACTGGAGAGCATGCGGGCGGAACTCCTGCAGCGGGTTGACGAGCTAGACCTGCCGCTAAACACGCTGGATGAGCTTGTTGATCAGCTAGGTGGGCCTCAAAACGTCGCTGAGGTAGGTCAAGTCATTCTGGACCTTTGCTGGACGTCGAAAGCCGCTGACTATTTGATGGGTGCTTCCCAATGACGGGTTGATGACTTTTAGCATTCTTTCTGATGGTAGATGACTGGGCGGCGAGGTCGTGTCGTACGACGACCCGACGGTTCAGTGCACTACGAGTCTCGTGCAGAACCAGGTGTCTCTGTCGAGACGGTGAATCTGACACAGAAGGAGTACTTCATGAGTGGACAAAAGGTGTGTTTTGCCAACTAGCAATTTTATTATTTCACCATGATTTGAAAAATCCAATTAATTATTTTTGGATTATCCCTTTATTTACTTGCAGTGTTCGTTGAAAATGAGTTTGATTGCTTTTCATCAGTTTTCCTTACTTTTTATTACTTCATTATAATGAATCATCTGTGCGGTGGAAATGGAATGCTCGATGCACTGTCAATTTAATTAACGAAGTAAAAAACAAATTAGCATTAGGATGAGAGTTTTTTTTTTTTGTTTTTTTTGTATACAAGATCGAGGCTCGTGTAAGAGCTAACATTAATCACAAAGAAAAACAAACAAAAAAAACGGACACATAAGACGACATAAAGGGAGCGGGAGACAAGATGGGGAGAGAGGGCGAAGCACACAAGTACAACATTTGAGAGCAGGGACATCGGGAGATCTGTGGGAGGGACAGGGCTTGGGGGGAGGAGGCTTGGGAAGGGGGGGGGGGAAGGGGGTTGGAGAGTTAAAAAAAAAACACATGGACACTGCTAGGACTTCCAGGAAAGAAGTCGGTTAAAGAAGTCGGAGATTCATCCAGGAAAGAAGTCGGTTAAAGAAGTCGGAGATTCATCCAGGAAAGAAGTCGGTTAAAGAAGTCGGAGATTCATCCTGGAAAGTAGTTGGAGTTGAATTATCATTTTGGAGTGCAGGAATAACTTGTATATCATACAATAAACAATCATGTTGGAAGTGGCGAGCTGACAGTACGCAGACTTCTCTGTGATGTGACCCAGTTATAAGAGAAGAGGAGCAAAGTAATTGCCTTATCCTCGCTCATCTGGATGCATCCGTCCGTAAAAATGCTCGTGGTTGAGTTCGGCAGAGTTTGGTTAATGGAGACACAGCGGCTGGGGTGGCACTGCCGGTGTGCTCGTAGATGCAGCGTTTTACCAAGTACACAGTTGTGGAAGATCATACTACAGCGCTAAAGGTCACATGAGTGTGATGAGCCTTCTCCGGAAAGGTTCAATCTCGCGTGAAAAGCTGAGATATCCAGGATTTGAAGGTGAGCTTCAACAGCAAGCTGCAATTCGGAAACTGGGATAGTGCACATTGAGGGCAACACCATTTTGTCAACCATTTTTTTTCACCCGTGACATGTGCCCATCTTCCGGCGACGAGCAGTTGCGAAGCGTCTACCATCAGAGAATGCCGTTGTGGTGCCACAGTGATTGTCAGCCTCTTCCTCTTTCTTCAGTTGCATGAGCCAGGCATCTCCGCAACTCATTACAACATATTGCCCGTCAACCATTCATTCTCGGTGTGGGCTGTCTGAAGCCCCAGTCATGTGATCATATACAGTCACGTGAAAAAGTAAGTACACCCCATGTAAAGTTTTGACTTTTTCAACATATTTCAACATACAGCTATTTGATCTTCATTTCAACAATATTGATAGATAAAGGTGATATAATATAACAAATATCATGAAACATTTACATTTTGTAGTCCATTGTATAATTTAAATAAACATAAATTCAAATTTCGCATGTGGAAAAAGTAAGTACACCCTTGGCTCTAATAGGTGGTATTGCCCCCTTTGGCAGAAACAACCTCAAGTAGGCGTTTCTTATAACTGTCTACCAGTCTCTGACATCGACTGGGAGAAATTTTTGCCCATTCCTCCATGCAGAATTCTTTCAGCTGTGCGATGTTTGAGGGGTTTCTTGCATGCACAGCTCGTTTCAAATCCCCACAACATCTCGATGGGATTTGGATCCGGGCTTTGACTTGGCCATTCCAGAACCCTCCATTTCTTTATTTTCAGCCATTCCTTGGTGGATTTACTGGTATGTTTAGGGTCATTGTCATGTTGCAAGGTCCACCTTCGGATGAGCTTCAACTTCCGACAGATGGCCTCACATTATCCTCAAGCACCCTCTGGTACAATGAAGAATTCATTGTGGATTATATGATGGTGAGCTGCCCAGGCCCTGATGCAGCAAAGCTACCCCAAACCATAATATTTCCACCACCATGCTTTACAGTTGGTATCAGGTTCTTGTGGTCAAATGCTGTCTTTGGTTCTCGCCAAACATGTCTTCTGGTACTGTGGCCAAATAGCTCGACCTTTGACTCATCTGTCCAGAGCACATTGTTCCAGAAACGCTGGTCTTTGCCTAGGTGTTCATTGGCAAACTTTAGTCTTGCCCTGATGTTCTTTCTGGATAGCAAAGGTTTCCTCCTGGCACACCTCCCATGTAGATCAAATTTGTACAGCCTTTTTCTAATGGTAGACTCGTGCACTTTGACATCAACAGTGGCAAGAGATACCTGTAGGTCCTGTGATGACATTCTGGGGTTCTTAGAGACTTATTTCAGCATCTAGCGGTCTGCTCTTCGGCTGAACTTGTTGGGGCGGCCTGGCCTGAACAAGTTGGCAGTTTTTTGGAATCTTCTCCACTTGTAGATGATCTTCCGGACAGTCGAATGATTGATTTCAAATTGTTTGGAGATCTTTTTAAATCCCTTCCCAGACTCGTAGGCATCTATAACCTTCTTTCTGAGGGCCTCAGAGAGCTCTTTTGATCTAGGCATGGTGATGCCGCACACTTCAACAACAAAGAGCAAACCAAACTAAATGTCTGAGGTTTAAATAAGACAGGTTCCTCCAAGATCCTCTCTAACGATGTTCTAATCATTTGCACCTGAGCTGGAGCACCTGATTCTAATTTTAGGTGATTGAAGTAGTGATAAATGTAGGGGTGTACTTACTTTTTCCACATGCGAAATTTGCATTGATGTTTATTTAAATTATACAATGGACTACAAAATGTCGATGTTTCATGATATTTGTTGTATTATATCACCTTTATCTATCAATATTGTTGAAATGAAGATCAAATAGCTGTATGTTGAAATATGATGAAAAAGTCAAAACTTTACATGGGGTGTACTTACTTTTTCACGTGACTGTAGTTTGCATCAAAATTGAATAAACGACCTGTGTTCTGTTGACTCAGATGCTTCTCATTCCCACACCTCATTCTTGGAATGTTTATACCATGTACCTCTTCATACTCATTATGGTTCCCCATTTCCAGTTGGTGGCAATCATTTCGGAGGCGGCCAGTTCTGGCATATCGCTGCAAGCTGATCGACGGGTTTCTAATCATCGCCGTCGGCTACACCTAACACTGGAACTCCCTTGGAGTGCTGACCGGGCAGTGCAACAGTTTGGTATGAGGCCTTAAGTTTGTTCGTGTATGAGGCCGAAACAAGCATTTAATGAAATTTGTTAATAAATATATCATGTATCTATCTATCTACCTGTTCAAATCACTAAGGCCGTGTTTGACTGCGACTCGGGTCTCTACGGTGGTGTTGCTGCCACGTCAAATTCGCCTTAAAATGTACATTTGAGGATCCTAAGATAACTAGAGGGCTGCGATCGGAGATCGCTGATGGTTCCTGGTATAACCAACTCGTAATATGAGCCAATTAGTACCACTTCAAGGTTCTGCCTCAACATGCGAGCAAGCGTATTTGTTTTTCAAAAGGGTTCATTGGACCATTGAAATTAAATAATGGGAAAATGAAATAATTAAATAATAGGGGAAAAAACAAAAATTTATGGTTTAATATATTTAAGTAATTAAAAATTAAAATAATTGAATATTTTAAAAATTTCAAATTTTTCAATTGAAAAAGCTTAATATTCTGAAAAATTTAAGATAAGTGCCGTATTTTTCGAAGTAGAAGTCGATACTTTTTTCCCGGGCCTCAATTTGTACTTAGAATCAACTTAATCTATGTTTTATCTATCTACTTATCTCTGTTTGAGGGTAGAGGAGTAGGATCCTCCTGATGAGTCCATCTTTGCTCTTTGCTTATTCAGGTCCCTCCTGATGAGTCCATCTTTGCTCTTTACTTATTCAGGTCCCTCCTGATGAGTCCATCTTTGCTCTTTACTTATTCAAGTTCCTTCTCATGAGTCCATCTTTGCTCTTTACTTATTCAGGTTCCTCCTGATGAGTCCATCTTTGCTCTTTACTTATTCAGGTTCCTTCTGATGAGTCCATCTTTGCTCTTTACTTATTCAGGTTCCTCCTGATGAGTCCATCTTTGCTCTTTACTTATTCAGGTTCCTTCTGATGAGTCCATCTTTGCTCTTTACTTATTCAGGTTCCTCCTGATGAGTCCATCTTTGCTCTTTGCTTATTCAGGTTCCTTCTGATGAGTCCATCTTTGCTCTTTACTTATTCAGGTTCCTCCTGATGAGTCCATCTTTGCTCTTTACTTATTCAGGTTCCTTCTGATGAGTCCATCTTTGCTCTTTACTTATTCAGGTTCCTTCTGATGAGTCTGAAGGAGCTGTGCTCCCACGTAATCGGAAGAATGGACGCGACAAAAAGCTGGAATTCGTCCGAGTTTCTTTATTGTCACAAAACAACTCGGGAACTCTGAAAAGCCCGTTTATCGGGCACCAATATATATACACACATTAACCCGGAGCATTTGCCCGGGAAAGGCGAGAGGGGGCGTGGCCGGGCGTCCTGGCCGCGGCCTGGCAAGTCGAGGGCGGGCCTGCCCGGGCGTCCCGGCCGAGGCCTGGCAAGTTGGGCGCGGGCCTGCCCGGGCGTCCTGGACGAGCCCGGCATGGTGATCGCTCCGCGTCCTTGGTAGGTGCAAGGCGATTGTGTAAACCCAGCGGTAGCCGCTACAAGTCCATCTTTTGCTCTTTCCTTATTCAGGTTCCTTCTGATGACTCCATCTTTGCTCTTTCCTTATTCGGGTTCCTCCTGATGAGTCCATCTTTGCTCTTTACTTATTCAGGTTCCTTCTGATGACTCCATCTTTGCTCTTTGCTTATTAGGGTTCCTTCTGATGAGTCCATCTTTGCTCTTTCCTTATTCGGGTTCCTTCTGATGACTCCATCTTTGCTCTTTACTTATTCAGGTTCCTTCTGATGAGTCCATCTTTGCTCTTTACTTATTCAGGTTCCTTCTGATGAGTTCATCTTTGCTCTTTACTTATTCAGGTTCCTTCTGATGAGTCCATCTTTGCTCTTTCCTTATTCAGGTTCCTTCTGATGACTCCATCTTTGCTCTTTCCTAATTCGGGTTCCTTCTGATGAGTCCATCTTTGCTCTTTCCTTATTCAGGTTTCTTCTGATGAGTCCATCTTTGCTCTTTACTTATTCGGGTTCCTCCTGATGAGTCCATCTTTGCTCTTTACTTATTCGGGTTCCTTCTGATGAGTCCATCTTTGCTCTTTACTTATTCAGGTTCCTTCTGATGAGTCCATCTTTGCTCTTTACTTATTCAGGTCCCTCCTGATGAGTCCATCTTTGCTCTTTACTTATTCAGGTCCCTCCTGATGAGTCCAACTTTGCTCTTTACTTATTCAGGTCCCTCCTGATGAGTCCATCTTTGCTCTTTGCTTATTCAGGTTCCTTCTGATGAGTCCATCTTTGCTCTTTCCTTATTCGGGTTCCTTCTGATGAGTCCATCTTTGCTCTTTACTTATTCAGGTCCCTCCTGATGAGTCCAACTTTGCTCTTTACTTATTCAGGTCCCTCCTGATGAGTCCATCTTTGCTCTTTGCTTATTCAGGTTCCTTCTGATGAGTCCATCTTTGCTCTTTACTTATTCGGGTCCCTTCTGATGAGTCCATCTTTGCTCTTTACTTATTCGGGTTCCTTCTGATGAGTCCATCTTTGCTCTTTACTTATTCAGGTTCCTTCTGATGAGTCCATCTTTGCTCTTTACTTATTCAGGTCCCTCCTGATGAGTCCATCTTTGCTCTTTACTTATTCGGGTTCCTTCTGATGAGTCCATCTTTGCTCTTTCCTTATTCGGGTTCCTTCTGATGAGTCCATCTTTGCTCTTTACTTATTCAGGTCCCTCCTGATGAGTCCAACTTTGCTCTTTACTTATTCAGGTCCCTCCTGATGAGTCCATCTTTGCTCTTTGCTTATTCAGGTTCCTTCTGATGAGTCCATCTTTGCTCTTTACTTATTCGGGTCCCTCCTGATGAGTCCATCTTTGCTCTTTACTTATTCGGGTCCCTTCTGATGAGTCCATCTTTGCTCTTTACTTATTCAGGTTCCTTCTGATGAGTCCATCTTTGCTCTTTACTTATTCGGGTTCCTTCTGATGACTCCATCTTTGCTCTTTACTTATTCAGGTCCCTCCTGATGAGTCCATCTTTGCTCTTTACTTATTCAGGTTCCTTCTGATGAGTCCATCTTTGCTCTTTACTTATTCGGGTTCCTTCTGATGAGTCCATCTTTGCTCTTTACTTATTCAGGTCCCTCCTGATGAGTCCATCTTTGCTCTTTCCTTATTCGGGTTCCTTCTGATGAGTCCATCTTTGCTCTTTACTTATTCAGGTCCCTCCTGATGAGTCCATCTTTGCTCTTTACTTATTCAGGTTCCTTCTGATGAGTCCATCTTTGCTCTTTACTTATTCTGGTTCCTCCTGATGAGTCCATCTTTGCTCTTTGCTTATTCAGGTCCCTCCTGATGAGTCCATCTTTGCTCTTTACTTTTTCAGGTTCCTCCTGATGAGTCCATCTTTGCTCTTTCCTTGTTCCGGTTCCTCCTGATGAGTCCATCTTTGCTCTTTACTTATTCAGGTTCCTCCTGATGAGTCCATCTTTGCTCTTTCCTTTTTCGGGTTCCTTCTGATGAGTCCATCTTTGCTCTTTACTTACTCAGGTCCCTCCTGATGAGTCCATCTTTGCTCTTTACTTATTCAGGTTCATCCTGATGAGTCCATCTTTGCTCGTTCCTTATTCGGGTTCCTTCTGATGAGTCCATCTTTGCTCTTTCCTTATTCGGGTTCCTTCTGATGAGTCCATCTTTGCTCGTTCCTTATTCGGGTTCCTTCTGATGAGTCCATCTTTGCTCTTTCCTTATTCGGGTTCCTTCTGATGAGTCCGTCTTTGCTCTTTCCTTTTTCGGGTTCCTTCTGATGAGTCCATCTTTGCTCTTTCCTTTTTCGGGTTCCTTCTGATGAGTCCATCTTTGCTCTTTCCTTATTCGGGTTCCTTCTGATGAGTCCAATGCAGTAATTGGTTTTCATTTTGTTTAAGATATTGAATTGCATAAATGAAAAAAAAAAGTGATATTTCCTGAAATAAATTGTATCCAAGTCCCCCGACTTACGAACACCCTGACTTTCAAACCAACCCCCATAAGGTATTTTTATTATAATTATTATTACTATTTATTTTAATTTTTTTTTTTTTGTCCGAGATACGAACGTTCAGACATCCTTACGAACTGATCGTGGGCGGAACAACTCGGGACTCGTTGGTTGGGTGGAACCTTGGCTTGGTTTATAACACAAGAGTCTGTCGGAAATTGAGTTCCAACTTATGGACACCGGACTTAAGAACGCTTGTTCGGAATGCAACGAGTTCTTAATTCGAGGATTCCCTGTAATTGATCATTTTAAACGCCCGACAGCAAGTTCCCACGACGTTGTTGATGCGTTCCTATTAAATGCGATGTTAAGCAAAACGACGTTAAGCAGACGAGATCTTTCCATGGACGTAGTGTTATACTGGAGGCAATTGCAAAACACCCATCATGACCCTTGCAAGGAAACTGCTTGGGCAGCACCAACGCTCTGTAAAGAGTGTGGACCATCAAAATCATATTGGTGCTCCTCAATTTGGTGACCTTATAAGACCCTATTGGTGACCTTATAAGACCCTATTTGCATTGTTGAATTTGAATTGGCATGTATTCAGTTGACGGATAATACATTGTAAAACGTATGTTGCCATCCATGTTGGATGCATCAAAATGCAGTGTTCTTGATCCTGCGTGCATTGTCCTCAGGCCGGACACACCGCTCCAACCAAGTGTGTGCGCCCGAATACATCTACCTCATCTCGGAGTTGGCAGGGGAGAGGCGCTTTGCATCCGCTGTGGCACGGCGACTGGAATGCCTCGTTAGTGCCACCTTGTTTCTTTATCCTTTGTCTTCATCCCGCAAATCAACCTAATATAGCTGTTTTGCCTCAAAGGATTGGGAGGTGTAGTGGAGGTCTTGGTGAGGGTCGTGACTGCTTGCAGTATGGATTATGGGAGAGTGATTTTAAATGGTGTGCCCCCCCCCCCCCCCCATTCCCCACACCGCAGGGTGCTTTGACTCACGGAGACAGACGTGCGAGTGAGTCACGTGACCTCAGCCAGTTTCATTATGACAACAAGGCACGTTTTTGCACATCATTGAAACGAGGATTTTTGTTGTGCTTTTCATCTCCCAATCATCACAATCATGTTTCCTCCATTATTCGTGCTATAAATGTTTCTTATCACTTGCAAAATCGACGATTTTCCACGTATATTGGTCGGTTCCGTTTGTGGTTCTGTCCGTTTGTCTGTCTGTCCGTCTGTTTGTCTGTTTGTCACCGGCCTACAGGTCAGAATTGCTAAACCGATCGTCACGAAACTTCACCACGTTGTATAAGTCGTCCCAATTGAGAAGCCTATTGATTTTGAGGTCAAAGGTCATCTGGAGGTCAAATTTCTTAAATCGCTATTTTAAATCCGATTGACTTGAAAATTGAATAGCATTTGTATATCGAGTCACTAAATTGGGAAACATACTATTTTTGAGGTCAAAACGTCAAAGGTCAACTTAAGGTCAAATTTTAAAAATCATCAATTTTCATCTAAAAAGCCGTCAATTCTCAACCGATTGACTTGAAAATTGAACAGCATTTGCACATTGAGTCACTAAATAGGGAAACGAACTATTTTTGAGGTCAAAAGGTCAAAGGTCAACTCAAGGTCAACCTTCCAAAATGATCATTTTTCATCTGAAAAACCGTCACTTTTCTTCCTGTTGACCCGAGCTTTGATCAATATTGTCAATTTTAATCTTGATGAAATGGACAATTTGCTGTATCAATGGAATTTTTTTTCTTGGGGAGTGGGGGGGGGGCGTATTTTGCAAGTATCGTGCTCTGCATGACGTCTTCTTGTTTTGTTCATTAGTAAAAAAATAAATATCTCATTCTAACTCCTCGTGCATCTATCATTATAATTACTAGGACGTGCCCGTACGTGGGTGCAAAAAAACATGCGTGCAAACAACAACAACAAAAAAAAACGTTGAAACCACGTGGCAGTAACGACCACAGAACCCCCCCCCTCTATTTACATGAAATGGTTTGGTCCATTCGCAAAGCCAAAGCGAACGGCTTGCGAGTACGGTAGAACCCCCCCCCCCCCCCCCCCTCTATTTACATGAAATGGTTTGGTCCATTCGCAAAGCCAAAGCGAACGGCTTGCGAGTACGGTGACAATCCCCCCCCTCTATTTACATGAAATGGTTTGGTCCATTCGCAAAGCCAAAGCGAACGGCTTGCGAGTACGGTGACAATCCCCCCCCTCTATTTACATGAAATGGTTTGGTCCATTCGCAAAGCCAAAGCGAACGGCTTGCGGAGTTTGGTAAATAAATCGCCATAGCTCGGTAACTACTTGTCCGATTAATATGAAACCTTGAAAAGGCACATCCTCGGGTCCCCAGCAATATACCTGGCAAGTTTCAAGTATATCGGACCCGTGGTTGTCGAGAAACAGCGGTCACAGACAAACGACACACACACATACACACACACATACACACACACATACACACAGAGATTACTGGAATTATAGATAGATAAACCTGCCGACGATTTCTATGAAACGTGCTCTAGTTATGATACGTGTGAAGGGGAAGCGAGAGGTGCTTTCTAAAACCATGGAGAAATGGTTCTGCACAGAGGTTGCTTCTTTGTATGTAGTTTCCGGCACATGTCACACATTCTCCCCAGAGTTTGCCGAGTTTCCTGATGACGCATCTTTTTGTATGAAGAAATATATATTTTCATGGACGAGCTAAACAACAAAGGGCGGCAGGTTCACAGATAGTGTAGCAAATGGAAACGATAATGAGACAAAAACATGGTGGAAGGTCACGGAGAAGAAGGGGGGTGAGGGTGGGAGTCAGCAGGGGTGAGTATGGGACAAAGAATGAGGTAACAATGGGCAACTCTCTTGAAAAACTAAAAGGTTGTGGGGCAGGTGACAACAGATTCAGGGTGCTGGTTTCACAGACAAGAGAATAGAGGGAGGATGGAGGTGAGCGTTCAGCAGAGAATTCTGGAAGGTAAACACTTGTGAGACTTGTATGAATACGCACAACCTGAGCGGACTGGAGAAGACGATATGGTGGGATGAGTGAGGCCAGAAGTGAGCCGATACAAAAATGAGCGTCTACAATCAACTTACCTGTTGTGTCCGAGAAGCTGACCCAACACTGTGTCCAATGCCGAAATATTCCATAAACTAGAACGGAACTCGGTAGAGCGCAGACCTCCGCCAGGCTCAACAATTTGTTTTGTATCCCACTGATAGGCTGGATCTAATCTAAATGGCTTGTTCTTGTCACCGAACCAACTCATCCCCCAAGTTTTGTCCGAATACATTCATAACTTTTTGTACACGCAATGTGAGGTGTAGGAATCGTGCACGCAAAGTGAGGTGTAGGAATCGTGCACACAAAGTGAGGTGCAGGAATCGTGCACACAAAGTGAGGTGTAGGAATCGTGCACGCAAACTGAGGTGTAGGAATCGTGCACGCAAACTGAGGTGTAGGAATCGTGCACGCAAAGTGAGGTGTAGGAATCGTGCACACAAAGTGAGGTGTAGGAATCGTGCATGCAAAGTGAGGTGTAGGAATCGTGCACGCAAAGTGAGGTGCAGGAATCGTGCACACAAAGTGAGGTGTAGGAATCGTGAACGCAAAGTGAGGTGCAGGAATCGTGCACACAACGTGAGGTGTAGGAATCGTGCACACAAAGTGAGGTGCAGGAATCGGGCACACAAAGTGAGGTGTAGGAATCGTGCACACAAAGTGAAGTGTAGGAATCGTGCACACAAAGTGAGGTGCAGGAATCGGGCACACAAAGTGAGGTGTAGGAATCGTGCACACAACGTGAGGTGTAGGAATCGTGCACACAAAGTGAGGTGCAGGAATCGGGCACACAAAGTGAGGTGTAGGAATCGTGCACACAAAGTGAAGTGTAGGAATCGTGCACGCAAACTGAGGTGTAGGAATCATGCACGCAAAGTGAGGTGTAGGAATCGTGCACACAAAGTGAGGTGTAGGAATCGTGCACACAAAGTGAGGTGTAGGAATCGTGCACACAAAGTGAGGTGTAGGAATCGTGCACACAAAGTGAGGTGTAGGAATCGCACACACAAAGTGAGGTGGAGGAATCGTGCACGCAAAGTGAGGTGTATGAATCGTACACACAAAGTGAGGTGCAGGAATCATGCAAGCAAAGTGAGGTGTAGGAATCGTGCACTCAAAGTGAGGTGTAGGAATCGTGCACACAAAGTGAGGTGTAGGAATCGTGCACACAAAGTGAGGTGCAGGAATCGTGCACACAAAGTGAGGTGTAGGAATCATGCATACAAAGTGAGGTGTAGGAATCGTGCACGCAAAGTGAGGTGTAGGAATCATGCACGCAAAGTGAGGCGTCGGGATCGTCAAGATTGAAGGTCATTCCAAACAGGAAACTCACTATTTTTAATGATGTTACAAAGGACACAGACAACAGACACGGATAACTAATTTAAAATGTTTTATGAGGTGGTGTAAAAGACGCTGCATCAACGGCGGTTAACTTCCGGGGGAATTTTTTTTTTCTACAACTTTCCAAATCTTTATTTTATTTCAATTGAATTATATACTGTACTTGAAGAACATGAATGGCCTTTTTGGCACTTTCAATACCCCTTCTGTTTAGCACCGTGGTTCCCAACCTGGGGGCCATGGCCCCATGGGGGGCCATGGTATATTTCCCGGGGGGGGGGGGGGTTGGGGGGCATGGGGTAATTTCAACCATACTAAAAATTAAATATTGTTTTGGTTCTTTTTGTTTGAAGAGAAGTGCTTGACGGAGTTTTGTGTGGGAATGGGTCGCTTCCCTAATATCAGCCAGATAGCTATCTGGTGCTTCTGCCATTGTCGTCTACCTATCTCTGCGAAGCGGGGTTTCCCACGCTGTTGAATATCAAATAGAAACAGCGCAATCGGCTCCACGTGGAAGATGACCTCCGCTGTGCCCTGACTGTGACTCGACCACGGATACCCCAATTGGTAGCTAAAATGCAATTTCAGCCATCCCACTGAGTTTTTAATTCACTTTTACGGCGCATGCACCGCGTCCCTAGTTTTGATTACCTGAGTTGTTGTCGAATCGAGTTTCTTTTTGTTAGATTATAACACACTGCGTTAAATACAGACACAACAGAGGTTTTTAGTTTTCACATATTCTTGACTTGGAACCTTTTCATACTGTTTTCTTGTGTGACAGTTCTATTTTATGCTGTCCGTAGTGTTGCTACTGATAATATTAAAATCTCATATCAAACGTGCATCATTCGAGCGACGTTGCTTTGTTTGCTTCTTCCAAAAACGATGTAGTTGGGAGCCAGTGAGGAACAGAAAAAACGATGGAACTAAATGTTAATGTAGGCTACTTGGAATTCCTCATTATCTGTGTAATAATTTACTAATTCTCATACAAACAAAATAGCCAATTAAAGGAAAAAACACCTCTCAGAATGCACCACAGAGCACCTAGAAATCAAGAAATTTCTGGCGGGCATACCCCCCAGACTCCCCCAGCCTGCTTACACGCGCTCCGTCGCTCGACCCTCACGAAAGGGAGGGTGTGCTGGGGATGTGCTCTGGGAGCCAAGGGGGCCATAATACAAAAAGAAGGTTGGGAACCCCTGGTTTAGCACTACTTGTGCAAAATATTACGGCATCTTACGTCATCACGACCAATCAAATTTGCCGCTCGCAGACCTTGCCCATGTCCTTGTTGCTCAAGACTACGTTTATGGGTCAGGAAAAGGCGTTCCATGAACTCTTCAGGAGTCTATAGACGACTAATATCATACCGTAATTATCCCGTCCACTGCGCAGTGGGGCACATGGTTTTGCAGTCGCACTCGCATGTGTTAGTGTGTGTCATTCGCCTTTTTAAAATTTAACTTCAATGTTTGTTGTTAATATTGGACGTCCAGGCCTGTTTGACATTCCACAACGTGACATCATCAATATAAGTTTCTGACACTCTTTGATATGGATCGTCTGCCATCTTCCAACTGCAGTATGGACGAGACGCGTTGGAGAAGGTGATCAGAAGCATCATTATAGGGTCTTACTACACTGTGCGACCACCCAACTACCCTGGAAACTTTTTTCAAGGTCCTACGGCTTACATATTTTTGTTACATTTATCTATTTATGATCAAATTCAGTGTTTAACTCATTCCCTTGTCATTTTGTGCTATAGTTATGACAACAATAATAGTAATAAATATTAACTAATGGGATTATGGGAATAATTGAAGAATGTTTTTGTCTTTTGAAATGTAACTTTTGTCTTCGTTTATAAAGAAGTGTAGCTCACACATACTGTGCGGTGCTCCCTCTATGTGGATTGTGCAGACATGAAGGAAGGTCTTCTGGGAGTGGGAATCATTACGAAGGATGCAAGGGGCAATCTGACTGTGGAGAAAGGTACGGTTATTCTACCAGGAACTCCATAAGTGGCTGGTGGAGAATAAGCAGGGCAGTTAAATGACTAGAAGCATGATGAGTGCCGGTAGACCTTTCCATTGCTGGTAAAACAATTTTGTCTAATTTTCTGCTCAAATGTCTATAGCACTGCATTTTGTATTTTTTTTTCTTTTTTTTTTCTCACTGATAGACCTGGGTCTTTCCAAGTTCCTGAATCGGCTTCTCGGACTCGAGGTTGAGCGGCAGGCCGCACTCTTCACGTACTTTTGCTCTACTTTCGAGATGATCATGAAAGCTGCCAAGAATGCGGGGAACTACGACATGGGCATCCTCGGTATACCCACACACCTGGCTTTCTGCATTTTTATGTTTCTAAACTTTTATAGGGATACTCTGCTGTTTATAATCACTAATGTTTACCATTTCTGAATATGTCATTTTTAAGCATCATCATTCAATATTTAACCAGAATTGGTATCATTAAGGTTCGAGCGTCTGCTCTGAGGGTGGGAAATCATAGTTTCAGTCCTGACCCTGCTCGAGTCTTACTTTCAATGGTTTATGCTTCGACTTTGCTTCTCACTCAGCATTTAGAGGATAGAGCATGGACAAATCATATGGGTTACCATCCAATGGAGGAGGAAGGGAAGGTTTCTCCTTCATTGCCCCGCTGACTGCGTAGACAAAAAGCAACATCACAAGATGACGTTTTGGCACCCAGAGTGCCCCAGGAAGTTGTCTCTTCGCTCAATGTGACCGGTTGTGTTTGTCTGAAGTCAAGTCCTATATTTTTTTTTCATTTTTTTTTTCTGGTATACAAGATCGATGCTCGTGTAAGAGCTAACATTGATCACAAAAAGACAAACTGACACATAAAACATAAAACATATGATAAAGGGAGCGGGAGACGAGATGGAGAGCAGGGACATCGGGAGATCTGTGGGAGGGAGAGGGCTTGGGGGGGAGGAGGCATGGGAGAGGTAAAAAAACACATGGATTGGTTTGATGTATCTGCCTGCTTGTGTGTGTGGGATTTGTGTGATGGTTCTTCCACAAGCCTTTTATTTTTATGCCTCCGCTGACGAAGTCACAGGAGCCATGATGTTTACTGGTTGTCGGTACGTCCATCTGGCCGTGATAGGTTTTCGTTACCACGATAACTTAAGAATGGCTGAACGGATCTAAGTCAAACTTGGTACAAGTATGTATTATGATGCAAAGATTAACTGATTCGATTATGTGGTCAAGAAGTCAAAGGTCAGTGGTTGCTTTAGGTAAAATTATGTTACTGCGCAAACTTGTGAACCAGTGATGGGATTCTGACCAAACTTTGTGTAAGTATATAATATGATGCAAAGATGAACTGATTGGATTTCAACATCAAAAGTCACAGGGCATGTCAGGTAAAAATCGCCGACAACCCAACCATGTGGCAGGTAGCACTGGGTTACATGTTCCCAGTGGCAATCCCAAAAGACTGACCTGACCATTGCATTTAAAGCATTCTTAACAGATGATCGACGTGATTGGCAAACACATTTAATACGCTATTAAGAGATTAACTCGACACCTCTTATCCATGTCACCCGCCTCACAGTTATATCAGAGTGAGCTGATTCGTCACACGGTCATGGATTGCTTAACCCTAATATCAGGCTATTGAACCCAGGCAGTGTATAATTAGCAGACGCCTACAGTCCTTATGTGTTAGGCCCACCAGAAAATCAAGAATGGCGGCCATATCATTTCGTCTCGGTGCTATCGTGGGTCAAGTCGAGCGACAGATGTGGGTGTGGTCCAGCAGCTGTCCGACCAATGGGTGCACATTTCAAAAATCGAACCCAACAAGAACCCCGACAACAACAACAACAACAACAACAACGTGAAGCTCTTCTAGACCTGCGAAAATGCACATCTCCATCTATTTATAAATTTTCGGTCTCAATTTATTACGTAATAAAAGGTGTTTCCTTTATTAATTTTCCCCCAAACAAGATTTTGAAATTTAATTGGTCGGTGTAGATATGAAGTAAAACAACTCCACAGAGACTTTCCAAGTTTGCTTTCTTAATGTTGTGTGACTGTAAAAAGCATGGCTTTATAAGCCTGAAGGATGACTCTCGAGCATTTATTACCTCCACCGCCGAAGGTGCGCGGAGGTTATGTTTGCACCCCTGTCTGTTTGGGTGTCTGTGAGCAGAATATCTCAAAAGGTTATCGATGGATTTGGACGAAATTTGGTAGAGAGGTTGGGTATGCGACAAGGACGAAATGATTTGATTTTGGTGAAGATTCGAATCTGAGAGTTTTTTTTAATTTTTGAAGTGATTCTTTACCATTGAGAGATTGGACTAAAACGATATTGCCTGATATCACAAAGTTGTGGGTGGATTCGGATGAACAAGGTGGATGAGTTGGTTGAGGGACAAGAACAAGCAATTAAATTTTGCTTCAGATCCAGATCCGGCCTATCAGTGGGTTACAAATATATATATATATATATATATATATATATATATATATATATATATATATATATATATATATATATATATATATATATATATATATGCCTGGTGTTGGCTTTGCGGTTAGGGTGCAGCTTGGGATCCTGGGATCCTGCGTTCGAATCCCAGTCGATCGCTGAATTAACGCCAAGGGGGTTGACTCAGCCTGTCATCCTTCTGAGGTCGGCAAATTGAGTACCAGTTCACTGGTAATTCCCTGTGTATCGCAAGAGGCGACGAACAGGGTTGGCAGCAGGAAGGGCATCCGGCCATAAAAAAATTGCTTCAAAAAAGGGGACCACGGTGTCCGAAAAAGGCCATCCCCCTCTTTGCGGGAAAAATGGCCTCTAAAGGCTCTCTTCAATCCCACTCCACCCTCCAGGTCTTCAAAACAGCTGTTCACCACCATCTCTTATCTTCCCCCATCCAAAACCTTAATCTTTTCTACCCCCGCTAATTTCACCCCAAATCCACTTTTTTGAAATACCAACTTCTGTCCTGGAAGTCCTTGGTGTCCTTGTGTTTTATACTTCTCCCACCCACTCCCTCCCCCCCCCCCCCCTTCCCACGCCTCCTCCCCCCAAGCCCTCTCCCTCCCACACTTCTCCCTGCTCTCAAATGTTATGTTTGTGTGCTTCCCCTTCTCTCCCCATCTTGTCTTCCGCTCCCTCTTTTTATATATCTTGTTTGTCTGGTGGATTTGTTTGTGAAATAAATGTTAGCTCTTTCACGAGCCTCGATTCAGTATACAAAAAAAGAAAGAAAAAAAAAGGTGGTTAGTGGGATTCAAAATGTAAACTGTTCAGCCCAGCGGAGGTATGCACTCTACATGGGGTCCTAGTTTTTTTCTTGTAATTATGTCATGTCATGTTATGTTTTATTCAACTTTTTTTATGACAAACATCATTTTCTTTATTATGAGCTTGTGAGACCTGGTTTAGCTGCAAACTTAACGTGTCACACTATCTTTTGTTTTGGCAGACATAGCTTCAGGCATGCAAGAGATCTACAATGAGAAGCAGGAAGCCTTTCCTGGACCCATAGGAGTAGAATTGATCTTGCACACTGTAAGATAAGCAGGAACAAATATAAGAGAGCCTGGTGTTTGAATATTGGTTTAAACCCTTAGTGTTGAACATGTTGATACACCGCTTCAGTTGTGCATTGTGTCTGCAGATCACATTAGACCGAGGCATAACCTGGGAAGATGCCCTACGGCGCTACGAAAAACTTGATGGTGACCTTGAGGGATTCTATTTTTCTCGTCTGGTGAGAATTAGGAATGGAGCGGGAGTAAAACAGTGTTTGTAGCTCATGGGTGAGGAGTAAGGTTTAAATCTTTTGCTGTTTTTGCAAACTTTTAAACTTGTGAAACAGCAAAGAATGGACACTTCACTTGCCGATGACCTCTATCAACAAGGGCACCAACAGATAAGAGAACGGTTAGTAACAATTTGGTGCTGCCACCTAAAGTGACTTAAACAAGAGAGTATCTCGGAGGTAGACTAACGACGTACAGGAAGTTCGGCAGCTTTTACTGTGGAATTAAAAGTAACTAGAAAGCATCTGAAAATGCAAAGCTCATCCACATCCATTTTGTATTCAGATTTCTTCTTCTTCTTCCGTATGCTAAAAATGACGAAAACGGCAAAAAAAAAAAAAAAAAAAAAATTTGACGATTTTAGGCGATATTGACCTTTTGACCTCAAAAGGAAAAGGCTTTAGTGACTCAACATGCCAATCCTGCTCAAATTTGAAGTCAATCTAATGGAAATTGATGATTTTATGCAACCTTGACCTTTAACCTTTTGATCTAAAAACGGCTTCTAGCTTTTGATTTGTGAATCAATTCAGTGACGCAATATGCAAATTCTTAAAATTTCATGTCAATCGGATGAAAATTGACAATTTTATGTGATGCTGACCTTTGACCTTTTCACAAAATTATGAATTTGCCATTTCCATGTTATCATACTAAAGCTTTGTTGAAAATTTGATGACAAACCTCAAATGGTAAATTTAAATTTCAGGTCAATCAGATGAATATTGACGAATTTGTGTGACGCTGAGATTTAACCTTTTGACCTTTTGACCAAATTATTAATTAGCCTTCTCTATATTATCATAATAAAGCTTTGTTGAAAATTTGATGCCAAAACTCAAATAGTAAATTTGAAATTCAGGTCATTTGGATGAAAATTGATGATTTTATGTTATTCTGACCTTTGACCTTTTGACCAAATTATTAATTTGCCTTTTCCATGTTATCATAATAAAGCTTTGGTGAAACTTTGATGACAAAACTCAAATGGTAAAAAAAAGTTACTGCCCGGACAGACACACGCACAGAGACAGACTAGACGGGTCAATATACAACCAGAACAGCCGTACCCCAAAAAAATTGCAAATTTTAGTTTTATTGCATTTCCTTATATTTTAAGACTTACTTAGGAACATATCAAAAGTTGGACAGAAATGGACCATGGGAAAGTAAAAATTTTTGACATGATAAAAATGTCACAAAACCATGCACGATTCACTACGTCGAAAACGTCTTTGGTTTTTTATTTTTGTTTCTTTTTGTTTATATATCATCACTACCCAATCCATAATGCAGTGCTACTGCTTGGGAGCTTCCACACATTAATGAATTTGTTGGGTGCCATTGGAAGTTTGATGGATGGAAGTGGACTGAAAGAGATCCTGGAAACAGTGTATGGTCAAAATGCTGTTGTGCACATGCTGAGTGGGAAGGCGGTGCAACGTGCTTTTCGTGGCCATTTGCTTGTGGATCAGTGTCTTACACGTCAGGTTGTTGGCAAGATTGTGGAAGTTGACCCTGGGTTTCAAGAACAAGTGGCAGAACTGGAGCGACTGTACATTTCCCTGGAGACTGTCGAAAGTGACACTATAGAGTCTGTGTTGCAATCAGAGTGCATTCATTTCATTGACAATAGATTGAATCAGGAAAGGAATAAACTTGCAAAGGACTCGAAAACCAGTGCACTTTGGATCAACTACCAGCGTATGTTGGGAATTGCAAGGGCACTTGTGGCAGCTGATCGGACGGGGTCCTGGGAGATGCATCTCCAAGCCATATCAGCTTGCTTGCCGATATTTGCAGCTGCTGGCCATCCCAATTACCTGAAGTCAGCTCGAGAAGATGCTTGCGTTAGAGGATGACAACCCTGAGGTTCATCAGAAGTTCCAATCTGGTTATCATGTAATCCGGCGCAGTGACCAATACTGGGCTGGCCTAGGCTCTGATCTTGTGATAGAACAGACATTAATGCGCTCACTGAAAAGCCAAGGGGGGCTGACTCGAGGAAGTGGGATGTCAGAGCACCAGAGAGCAGTTTGGACTCTGTCTTCAACCATATCGTCCTCCTACAACCTTGCTATGCAAGAACTGACCTCGAGTAGCTACTCAACAAGTGAACAACATAAGGAGTTGACAACATCCAGGGTGAGTCGAGACGAAGCTGATCGTGGCAAAGTTGCCGAAAAACTGGACAGCTTCACACCATTTTCTGATGACAAGTCATTGCGCAATATCATCACAGGGGTTACTGCAAATGAGGATGTCAATGTTCATGACCTATTCAAAGTAGGTAGTGACATTGTCAAGAAGATGGATGATCACCCAGCTTACTCCTATTCACACAAAAGGAGTTCTAAAGCCAAGACACTTGCATTCAGCAGGGCAGTCAAAGTTGCTGAGGACCGCACAATAGATCCAGCGTTACTATTCCAGAGGTTCTTAGTGGTGTCACAGACGGGAGATCTCCAGATAGGTGAAGTGATGAAATATGAACTCTGCCCATACCCAATGTCTCTTTTTGAGGCAAAAAACATCCTGCGCCAGCCAGATAAACCACAGTTGGCGGAGGCAATAAGGAATTATGCTACAACCAAATCTGACAATGCTGTCAACCAGACAGTTCCAGGAACAGATCACTATGTTCTTGACGGGGGATCACTTATTCACCGCTTAAAGTGGACAGAGGGATTCACCTACAGTTCCATTGCAGATGAATATGCCTCATTTACAGTACGACACTATGGCAAAGCTACTGTTGTGTTTGATGGTTATGAGGCTGGGCCAAGCACAAAGGACTGTTCTCATCAACGTCGGAATAGAAACAAGAATGCCGCCAAGGTTAACATTACGGAGTCAACAAAATTTGTTGGGAAAAAGGAGGACTTTCTGTCGAATGAGTCAAACAAGCAGGCAATGAGACTGT
This sequence comes from Myxine glutinosa, assembly GCF_964187855.1. Lineage (NCBI taxonomy): Eukaryota > Metazoa > Chordata > Myxini > Myxiniformes > Myxinidae > Myxine > Myxine glutinosa. The sequence continues at coordinate 26,402,649 of NC_136261.1, forward strand.
TGATTATAGAGGTGTTGCACAAGGAAGGCTGTGAGGTGATCCAAGCAGAGGGAGATGCTGATGTTGAGATTGCAAAAGCGGCCGTCGCAAATGCGGCTTCCAGATCTACAACCCTCATTGGAGAAGATACAGATCTCCTTCTCCTCCTGCTCTTCTATATGGTGGAGACAAACTGCATTGAACTCTATTTCCGTTCTGACAAGGCAAAATCAAATGTCTACAATATCAAAGTCCTTCAGCAGATACTTGGAAATGCAGCCTGCAGAGATATATTGTTCCTTCATGCATTAACTGGCTGTGACGCAACGTCTCGTGTCTTTGGGATTGGAAAGACGTCAGGGTTTCAAAGAATCATCAAGAAAGAAAAGGAACTGATAGACAGCTCAAAGGTGTTCTGTAAACCACAGCAGAGTCAGGATGTTATTGAAACTGCAGGCTGCAGAGCAATGGTGGCATTGTTTAAAGCAAATCAGAACGACTCATTGGCATCGATCAGATACAACATTCTCTGCAAAAAGGTTGCAAGGGCTAAGGCATTTGTCACTCCTGAAAGACTGCCACCCACATCCGCTGCCTGCAAGTTTCATTCTCTGCGGACCTATTACCAGGTAATGGAATGGATGGGCCTTTGTTGTGGAATGGAGCCAACGGAGTGGGGATGGAAGGTAGAAGGAGGAAAACTTGTTCCAGTGATGACAGACAAAAGCCCTGCTCCAGACATACTACTTCAGATGATTCACTGCAACTGTTCAGGGGGGTGCAAAACACTAAGGTGTTCATGTAGGAAGCATGGATTAGAGTGCACCAGTGCATGTGGACATTGCCAGGACAGCAACTGTGACAATATGAGTGTTGAACCAGACATAGAGGAGGAGGAGGAGGACGATGAAACTGGAATCTAAGACTAGAAGGCATATGGTACTTCCACATGTGTCAAAATTGTCCAATTTTTTATATGTTGCTTTCCATGTCATAGACTGGCAGAAACAATCAAAGAACATATATTTGTGCAAATATTTACTTTAAATTGCGAATGGTCTCAGGATTAGCACTGCATAAACTACCAGCAACGATCATAATACAAATATTGGTGCAAAATTAACTTTAAATTGTTAGTGGTCTGATGATTATCAGTCAATTTTTTTACGTTTTATCTGCCGGCAGCCATCTTGTTTTCTGACGTCACTGAGGGACTTTCCCATGCGTCAAAATTGTCCAACTTTTAATATGTTGTCTTCCACTTCATAAACTACTAGAAATAAGCATAAAACAAAAATTTGCAATTTTTTTGGGGTCAGGCAGTATATTGACCCGTCTAGACACACAGAAGTGTAAATTAAAATTCGGGTCATTTGGATGAAAATTGATGATTTTCTGTGACGCTGACCTTTGACCTTTTGACAAAATTATGAATTTGTCTATTCCATTTTATCATAATAAAGCTTTGTTGGAAGTTTGATGTCAAAACTCAAATGGTAAAAAAGTTACTGCACGGACAGACACACAGACACACGCGCACAGACAGACACACATAAGTGATTTTGAACCCCGTCTCTCGCTAACAAGTGAAGCAAACTGGTTGGCAGAAGGTGATGCTATGTCTTTATTGTCTCCAGAATTTGAGAATGGTCTCTTGCTCTTGATCACACAGGTTCGTGCAAACCGAAAGATGGCTGTCCTGGTGGTGAAAGGGGATAACCTGGAAACAGATGAAAACGAGCATGATGAGGGCGATTGCCTGTACGAAATCTACCGCCCCAACACTGGCCATCAGAAGCAGCAGGAGACACAAAATTCACTCCGACGCAAGTTCTACAAGGTAGTTTTGAATACCCGGAGTAGGTCGTCACGATTTTTTAAGTGTATATTTTGATTATTTCACAAATAATGGAGTCGTACTGGTGCGACGTGTACAGCCGAAGGCATTAGAGTCTTGCCGGCCTGGCGTTGGCCTAACGGTTAAGGTGGCTGGCTTTAGACCTTAGGGTCTTGAGTTTGAGCCCCAGTCGTGCTGTTAAATAACACCAGGTGGGTTGACTCAGCCCGTCATCCTTCCGAGGTCGGAAAATTGAGCCATGCTCCCAGGAATGATGCAACCAGCAGCCACAGGCTGAATATATATATATAACCACCTTTAGAGGCCATTTTTCCCCGCAAGCGGGGGTTGGCCTTTTTCGGGAACCGTGGTTGTTGTTGTTTTTTGGTCCCCTTTTTGAAGCAATGTTTTACGGCCGGATGCCCTTCCTGACGCCAACCCTTTTTGCCACCTTTAGCGACAAACAGGGAATTACCAGTGAACTGGTACTCAATTAGCCGACCTCGGAAGGATGACAGGCTGAGTCAACCCCCCTGGCGTTAATTCAGCGATCGACCGGGATTCGACCCCAGTATCCTGGGATCCTAAGCCGGCACCCTAGCCGCTAGCCCAACACCAGGGATTTTCCCAGTGCTGAATACGAAATGATATTGGGGGTCTTGCCAAGAAATACAAATTTGGAAAGAGAGAGAGAGAGAGAGCGATCGTTTTTTCAAGGTACTCCGCAATTACTTTTGGCCTCTTTATTGCTAGGTGGAACACACTCAAGCCGAGGATGCTTGGATTCAACAACACGCTTGGTCCTTGCATAACTGCTCACACACGTTCGGGTAAGGAAAACTCCGGACATGGCTTCTGCTAAATACGATCCTAGGCACTGTTATGTCCCTGCTCTCAAATGTTGTGTTTGTGTGCTTCCCCATCTCTCCCCATCTTGTCTACCGCTCTCCTTATTATATGTTTTATGTGTCTGTTTGATTTTTTGTGTGATTAATCTTAGCTTTTTCACGAGCCTCAATCTTGTATACAACAACAACTACAACAACAACAACAAAAAAGTCCTCGCAGCCACGGATTGATGTCCGGATGAGCCATGACCATTGCTTTGCATCCCTAGGAGCGGCCATTGCCAGCAGGCAATAAAAAACTGCAGGTACGGCCTCCGCCTGCGGCACTACAATGTCCTGAGCGGGGGCCTGTTATCCGTATGGCCACGGATCGAAGCGGTTCTCCAACAAACTACCAGCTCCACCGCCATGCACATTGTCCGCTTGGCCACTCGTAGTGGCAGAAAACACGTTGGTGAGCGCCTCCTTTAGATTACGCAGTATGTCTTCGATCTTGCGGTTCTACGAGTAGACAGCCCAGGTGAGTTTTTCAAAACAGATTGTTCAACGTACACTGCCTTTTGCAGGGATCAAGATCCCAGACAGCTGCATGAACCCTGTGAGAGAGATCCTGCTGAGCCTGCAGTCCTATCAAGATCCGACCGGGTCAGCTCACCATACGTCGTGCCACTTGATTACTGAGCCTTTGTATTTTTAATGTGCGGGACACTTTTGCGACCTTGTTCACAGGTGCTCCACTTTTACAGAAAGTCCATGAGATGGACATGTTGCAGGTCCTGAAGGAAGGACCTTCTGGTTTCTAGGTTTGATACTTTTACCACTACTTCATTGGTGCATAAAATGTACGACCTCATTTTAATCACGTGACCAAAGCAAAAAAAAAACAAAATTCACCTTGTTGGAAGGTTTTTGGCTAAAAGTCATTATGATGCCTGCAAGTATGTGTCATGGCCATAGTTATGAGATGTAACCACCTTTGTGGCCTCCGCCACATGCTGGAACCACATCGTTCGTGCTGCCAACTTTATGTGGAAACTGGCTTATCTTGGCTACGGTTGAAAGTTAGAATAGTTCAGGATGACCTCTGCTAGCAGTGAAAGCCACCTCAGCACTACCCTGACTGTGGGTGGGACCACCTCAAAGTGACCGTAGCTCAAAGGTTCAAAAACTACCTCACCACGATTCCAAGTGAGGATGGAAATGGTCTCACCATGACTCGACTACTTGTGGAATTCCAGAGGTGTGTGTAGGGCAAGGCCTGGCGATAGCAATGCAGCCTATGGGTAGTAGTGAATGAGTTAAGAGAAGGATTGTTTGCAGTGTTTGCATATTTTCTTTCCTCATCACCTCCGATATCGTACAATCATCTAAAACTGCAGCGTGTGTACGGGTTTGTACAAATATTTTCTAATTTGCTTTTAAAGTTTTATATATATATATATATATGTATATATATATATATATATATATATATATATATATATATATATATATATATATATATATATATATATATATATATATATAAAAATATATATATATATACATACCAAAACATAAAAATGAAAAAATTGTATTAATGCACCCGTTGCTTTGAATATTTATATTTGATCATGTGGCAGATGTTACCACTTTAAATGAGGATTGTTTGGTGAGCACATACATGGCTATAAGCATAATGTACTGTGTGCACTTGTGTCGTCGGGGAGAGGGGACGGGTCGGGGGGGGAGAACTTCAAATCTCTATCAGCACCTAAAATACATTCCAGCCCCATTGGATGATTGCTTTTTTTAAAGAGGTATATTTTCCAAGAAGTTTTCCCATTCGGAATGTCTTGGCCAATCAGGGTAGAGAATCTTTGTCGTCTTTTGTACATGAACGTTATCAAGTCAAGTTTGTCTCTCTGGATCTGCACTGTTCCCTTGACCTTTCCTGGATGTATATATATTTTTATTGCACCTTTTTGGCATTTGCCTGTTTTTTTTAAACTATTTTATTCCGTGCTCCTCTCCCTCCCCCTGCCCTTTCCACCCCCACCCCCCAAAAAGAGAAATCTGCTAATACTGTGTAGAAAGCACATGTACTTGCATATTGATATTGTTCTACATTATATTGTGTGTAATTGCATTTGTAACAATACCTGTAGTTTTCTTAACATTATTTTGCAAGATTTATTTTATAAACAATAAATGGGAAATGGTTTTTTTTTTTTTTTTTACAAATGTCAAAGTTTTTTTTATAAATAATATGTATCAAGATATTTTCCTTGTCCACTGTATTTCTATAACCAAACTAATAGGCCTCGTGGAGTAACGAAACGATAGGTTGAGGCTAACTCTCCCGTGATCGAATAGAGAGAAACCGACAGACTTTAAATGAGCAAACCCACAATATCAATGGGCGTGGAGGTGTTTTGGTAGACATGATGGTTGATATTAAATTTCATGATGGTAGACATGAATATTAGGATAAGGAACTTGTTTTAGGCCATGTTACCCATCATTCATGTGCTTTATGAACGAGTACATTAATTATATGTGAATTTATTGGGATGGCAGAGGCAATTGGAGAGAGAGAGAAAGAGAGAGAGCGAGAGAGAGAGAGCGAGAGAGATAGAGCGAGAGAGATAGAGCGAGAGAGATAGAGCGAGAGAGATAGAGCGAGAGAGATAGAGCGAGAGAGCGATAGCGAGAGAGATAGAGATAGCGATAGAGAGAGAGAGAGAGAGAGAGAGAGAGAGAGAGAGAGAGAGAGAGAGAGAGAGAGAAAGAAAGAGAAAAAGAAAAAGGGAGAAAGGAAAAAGAAAAAAAAAGAAAGGAAAAAAAAAGATAGACTATAGAGACGTTGCGATTATACTGTGACCCCCCCCCCCCCCCCCCCCCCTAAGGGGCATCTCCCAGTGTGAATCAAGGCTTATGGGTAATCTAATGGATAAAATGCTACAAGCAGAGAACATAGCGTTTTTGGCTAAAGACATGTTTCACCCTTCATCATTACAATATAACTAATTAACCCTTCCAGGAGCACTTGATGAAACTACTATCGACAGTGAGGAAGGAAAGTGAAAAAGCCGGTTGTATTTTTTTTTTTAATTCTAACTAATTTTTTTTTTTTTAAGCCGGTTTTTTTTTTACGGCCAGTTTTACAGTGAGGAAAGAACGTGAAAAAGCCGGTTTTATTTAAACCTAAAAAGTACAAAAATTTTCCCAAATGAGAAGATCAACGCGTTCAGATTGGGAGACCATCATGTGGAAAATGGAAAGTTTCATCTCCATGGGTTCTGGGATTGAAGAGAGTGGAGAACGTGGAGGAGAAGTTAATGGACGGTTAGTGTCGGGGAGAACAGCTAAGTCAGGAAAGACAAAGATGTGACAAACCCAACCAAGAGGAGGCTCATGAGTACTCCAGTTTCACCAGTTGCAATGTATGGATGTGAGTCGTGGAGAGTGAAAAAGACTCAAAGGAAGAAGATTGACAGTTTTGAAATGTGGTGTTGGAGATTCATTTTGAACATTCCATGAACTGCAAGAATAACATAAAATCAGTGGTTGAATGAATTACACCGCCATGCACATTAGAAGCGCTCATGCTCTGGACACATCATGAGTGGAGAAGTCAATCATGCTGGATATGATTGAAGGAAGAAGAGGAAGAGGCATAACGTTTACGTGCGAGATGGATGGGGTAATGGATGCAACCAAGTTGCCTCTGCCAGAGCTTCCGGAAGCAGTGCAGGATTGGAATGTTTGGAGAAATCTTATTGTGAATGTCACCAGCAGTCGGACACAACTTGACGAAACGTGGGGCCCGCATTTGGAGATGGCAGCCGACGAGACACACACACACACACACACACACACACCAAACCTTCTCGGGTACACAAGACACCCACTCTCAATGCTCCAATCTTTCAACAACTGCTCCCCTCGCGCAATCCCTGGTATTTCAGCTATGCCTCGTAATGTTACCTCCTTATCGGATGTGCCGACAGCCACATGGTCTCCACGATGTCACGACGAGACACTGCCTTTCAGGAATCCATTACACCCAACCACAAGATGGTGGCATTAAATATACACATGAATGAAGAAGAAGAAGAAGAATATGTAAGGTAGGAGAAAAACATCTTATTACTTGCAAAATCGAAGATTTTTCAAGTATATTGGTCGGTTGTGTTTGTGGTTCTATCTGTCTGTCTGTTTGTTTGTCTGTTTGTCACCAGCCTACAGGTCACTATTTTCAACCGATCTTCACGAAACTTCACCAAATGGTAGAGTTGGTCAAAAGCAAGAAGCCTATTGTTTTTGGGGTCAATAGGTCAAAAGGTCAACATAGGCCAAAGGTCACCAACTTTGGCCAAATTTCTAAAATCCTCAATTTTCATCCAATTGACTTAAAATTTGAAGAGGACTTGCATATCTGGTCACTGAATTCAACCACCAAGTATTCTTGAGGTCAACATAGGCCAAATGGTCAACATAGGCCAAATTTCTAAAATCCTCAATTTTCATCCAATTGACTTGAAATTTGAAGAGGACTTGCGTATCTGGTCACTGAATTCAACCACTAAGTATTCTTGAGGTCAACATAGGCTAAAAGGTCAACATAGGCCAAAAGGTCAACATAGGCCAAATTTCTAAAATCCTCAATTTTCATCCAATTGACTTGAAATTTGAAGAGGACTTGCATATCTGGTCACTGATTTCAACCACCAAGTATACTTGAGGTCAACATAGGCCAAATGGTCAACATAGGCCAAATTTCTAAAATCCTCAATTGTCATCCAATTGACTTAAAATTTGAAGAGGACTTGCATATCTGGTCACTGAATTCAACCACGTATTATATTTTTGTAAACACAGGCCAAAAGGTCAACATAGGCCAAATTTCTAAAATCACCAATTTTCATTTGATTGACTTGAACTTCTAAGAGGATTTATATATATGGTCACTGAATTCAACCACCATCTATTTTGAGGTCAACATAGGCCAAAAGGTCAACATAGGCCAAATTTTTAATATCCTCAATTTTCATCCGATTGACTTGAAAATTGAACAGCATTTGCACATTGTCACTAAATAGGGAAACTAACTATTTTTGAGGTCAAAAGGTCAAAGGTCAACTCAAGGTCAACCTTCCAAAATCATCATTTTTCATCCTGTTGACCTGAGCTTTGATCAAGATTGTAAATTTTAATCTCCATGAAATGGACAATTTGCTGTATCAATGGAAAACTTTGGGGGGGGGGGGGGGGATTTTGCAAGTATCATGCTCCGCATGACGTCTTCTTGTTGTAACATTGACATAACGTTCTCCAAATGAGTGAGCAGATGTGGCTGCTGAAGGATGTGGGATTGTCTGCAAAAGGTAAATCCACAGTTGGATTGTCCCTGTGCTCGTCTCTGTCGCATAGTCATTCTGCTTTATCCCTTGACACATGTGTATCCTGAACAGTTCCTTTCCTTGTTCTTTTCCCAGGCACTCCTCCATTGTCGTGGAGTATTCAGGAGGCATTTATTTTTCTACTTCCCTCTATATACAGGTATCTCCAATCACAAACTGTATCATTTCTCATGTCATGTACCTTACATTTGGGATTCTTGGTTATTGGTCTCGCCCCAAAGGGATTGCGAGACTATTGCAACGCCCCTGTTTGTGTGGCCGCGTTTATATATTGTCGCTCTAAAAATGTTTTTCTCTGCAACCGCGCGTCCGATCATTGCAGAACTTTAAACATAGGACTCCCCATGGAGAATATTTTATTGATAACTCTGACATCATAGGTCACATGGTATGGCGGCCATATTGAATTAACGGCAAACATTTCAGCATGTTCTGTGAAAACTGTGAAACGAATTTTTTTTTTTTTTAACTTGGCATATGTCATCAACTCCCCATGGAGTATGTATAATGATAACGATGACGTCATCGGTGAAGTGGTATTGCAGCTGTAAATGGTTGAATCGAAATCCTTGTCTGAAAAATCTGAAACTTCATATATCTGATCTAGACCCGATGTGAGTGAAGAATTAAATTTATGGTGTTATCGGTCACGTGGTCTGGTCTTCTCCAGAACCGTTTAACAGATCGATGCAAAAATATTCACCTGCATTGATGCAATTTAACCTTAATGTGCACAATAGTGCTTAAATATCCTAATAATTAATAAATAATCAATAAAGCCATGCATAATGGCAATATATGTGACGTAATAGGGTGCATGGATGATACGGGTATGAACCACCTTTACAGGCCATTTCCCCCCGCAGAGCAGGGTTTGCCCTTTTTTGGGAACCGTGGGCTCCTTTTTGGCCTTTTTCGGGAACCGTGGTCCTCTTTTTGGCCTTTTTCGGGCACCGTGGTTCGCTTTTTGGCCTTTTTCGGGCACCGTGGTCTCCTTTTGGCCTTTTTCGGGCACCATGATCCCCTTTTTGGCCTTTTTTGGGAACCATGGTCCCCTTTTTGGCCTTTTTCGGGAACCGGGGTCCCCTTTTTGGCCTTTTTCGGGCACCGTGGTCCCCTTTCTGGCCTTTTCGGGCACCGTGGTCCCCTTTTTGGCCTTTTCGGGCACCGTGGTCCCCTTTTTGGCCTTTTTCGGGCACCGTGGTCCCCTTTTTTGCCTTTGTCGGGAACCGTCGTCCCCTTTTTGAAGCGATGTTTTACAGCCGGATGTCCTTCCTGCCGCCAACCCTGTTAGTCGCCTCTTGCAACACACAGGGAATTACCAGTGAACTGGTGCTCAATTTGCCGACCTCGGAAGGATGACAGGCTGAGTCAACCCACCCTAGCGTTAATTCAGTGATCAACCCGGGATTCGAACCCAAGGATCCGAGGATCCCAAGCCGTCACCCTAACCGCTGTTCAGAATGAGTGCGCGAGGCGAGATTTTGCGCTCCACCGAGTCTCATTCTAGTTTTTATGATTGTGATTGGATATGTCCTGGTTACAAATTCTGGTGCACGCGTACTCCTACTTTACGTTTTTGTATTTCTACAGTAATAGAGTCCTGTAAAAGTTTCATACCAAACGTTTTCATCACTTAAACTAGTTTCGAGGTAACATATTTGTTCCAAAAGGTTTCATTTGGTTTCTGTCATTTGTTTTTCCACCAATTCCCATCACATTCCGAACTCTTCGATTCCAACACCTCGTGCATACCTTATATATGGATGACCCGTTATTTACGTGAAGAAGCAGGACAGACTGGTAGAAGGGCAATGGCATTTTTTTTCCTGATCAAAATAAGATGAGGCTCATGAAATACAATCGTGAAATTTAAAATTCAATTTCCCACAGAATAATGATTGATTGAATCATAAGCCTGATGCGCCTCAGATTTGAGTGTTGCCTTTATTTCAGGGGTGGGGCATTAAGCTGGCTGTCTCTGCTGCACTCCTGTCTTGCTTTTTAATAACTCATTGTGTTTTAGTTGTGTTCCGAGCAGACCATGACCATGACCGTTTGTTTGTCTGTTTGTCTGTTTGTCCGCACAGAATAAATATGATTTTCTCTGCAACCGTTGGTCCGATCGACCAACCGACCAAATTTCAAACTCCGACATGAAATTTTCACCATAGGTGCAACTCCACCTGCAGAATGTTTTAATGATAATTATGACGTCATAGGTCGCGTGGTTCGGCCGCCATCTTGGAAAAAACGAAAAACGTTGCATCTCCATATCTCCGAAAGCGCTGAATAGAAAAAATTGAGACATGGCTCATTGTAAAGAACTCTCCACGGGGAATAAAATATGTTAATGATGATGTCATAGGTGCCTCAATTATGACGTCATAGTTCGACAAGGGCAAAACTTCATCCAATCAAGATAAAATTGATTGAGCACCATGTCGGCATAAACTGGTGTAGATAAAAAAAATGATGATGTCATAGGTCACGTGGTTCGGCCGCCATCTTCGAAAAACGTTGCACCTCTATATCTCCGAAAGCGCTGAATAGAAATAATTTAGACATAGCTCATTGTAAAGAACTCTCCATGGGGAATAAATTATGTTAATGATGATGTCATACGTGCCTCCATTATGACGTCATAATTCGACAAGTACAAAACTTCATCCGATCAAGATGAAAATTCTTGAGGAATAAATTGGTTTAGAAAAAAAAATGATGACGTCATCGGTCACGTGGTTCGGCCGCCATATTTGTTTTAACAAAAAAGCCTTAAAAACCACTGAAAATACACCCTGGCGAGGGTTTGCAATCGCTGATTGCTCTTTTTCTTGTTGCTGATGCAAATATGGCGGCAACCTCTTTCCTTCCCCTTGTGTATGCCGTAACTCCACCTTACTTCTTAGGGGCACAGTAGAGGCCTTCCCCTTACTCTTATCTCCTGCCCTTCTTTCTGTTTTTTATTATATTTACCGTTCGCACGCGAAGTGAAAAGCGGGTATAAGCAATAAATTGTTTCACTTCTGTCTGTCCGTCTGTCTGTCTGTCTACAAACTTGAGGAACAGCTTGATTTCAATTGAATGTTATATTTTGAACACAAATCAGAAAACAAACCTGTAGTTTAGCAATACTTTGGCTCTGAATACGTCCCGATCTCGGCAAACAAAATTGAAAATCATTCAAACAGGAAAATCACTGTTTTTATCGCCGGAGGCATTATGTTTTTGGGTTGTCTGTCCAATCTGTCCGTACGAGCTTTACCTCGTTTTTCTCAGCAACCATATGTCCGATTGAGACTAAACTTTCAGGGTAGGAGTGACACCCATGCAGAATGTCTTTTTGATAACTGTGACGTCATAGGTCACGTGGTATGGCAGCCATCTTGGATTCAATGCAAATAATTAAAAAATTGTTTCTCGGAAACCGCTGAATGGAAAAATTTTGAAACTTGGTACATTGTCAAGTACTCCCCATGGGGAACAAAAGCATGAGAATGATGACATCATAGGTGAAGTGGTATACCAGCCAAAAATGTTTTAATCGAATTCCTTATCCTAAAAATCTGAAATTGCATGCACATGATCTATGACCCATTTGTATTGAAATATTACATTTATGACATCATAGGTCACATGGTTTGGCAGCCATTTTGGATTGAAGGAAAATATTAAATAATGATATCTCTGAAACCGCTCACCCTATCGATGCGAAATTTTACAAATATCATTTAACAGCACTGCTGCATATAGTTTATAAATGATGATGTCATAGGTGACATGGTTTTGCAGCCATCTTGGATAGAAAAACGAACCTTATCCAATCAACACGAAACTTCACAAACGTGATCCCCTACCCAAACATATGCAGAGTGATGGCATCTACCCGTTGTGGGACTATGCGGAGGCATATTGGTGACACAGTCGCATTGTTCTAGTTAAGGATGCCATACACAAACAACACAAACACTAAGACATAAACAACAGGCACAGATAACTAATGTAATGTGTTAGATAAGTTGGTGTAAAAGTCACTGCATCAATGGTGGTAAACTTCTCAAAAAAGATTTCCTCCCCCCCTCCCCCCCCCGACCTTTAATACCTTTATTCTGTTTCGATTTAATTATGTACTTGAACATTGGTAGAACACAAATCGACTTTTGGCACTTTCAAAATCCTTCCCTTTCGCAGTACTTGGACAAAATATTACGGCATTTTACGTCAAACTCGACCAATCAAATTTGCCGCTCTCGACCAATCAAATTTGCCGCTCTCGACCAATCAAATTTGCCGCTCATAGATTCCACCCATTTTCTTATTTCTCCAGACAGCACGGGGTAATGTGTTCTATGAACTCCATCGTACTTTTTTCTCATTTTAGCCCAACTCCTCCCAAATGCGTATGCAATATATAGATTAGCCTTTTTTCACACTCACAATCGATTTTATTAAGTCTGAATGAGGAATCGATGCAGGATGCACCTGAACTCTCACGTCCGGTGTTTTATAAAGTCCCACCTGGAGGCACATATGTGGCCAAATATGGAAACGATGAATAACTGGAACCTCTTAGTGTTTTGTTGGTTAAAACAAAGACTTTAAATAACACATCTTAAGTTAGTCTGTGGTAGGGAAAAAAGGAACTTCAAAGCTGATTTTTTTAATGTTTAGTCTTTTGTCCAGCAGTTGTTATGGTAAAGGTGTCAAAATACAGGCGTCTGATGAAGGCCGGCAGCATGGCCTAGGCTCTAGAGGTATGCACACTCGCCTCTAAGCTGTCTAGTCTGGGTTCGAATCCCGACCGAGCTATAAACTCACAAGCAGGGCGATTCATCAATGTGCGTGCTGTCCCTCGGATGGACGTTAAACTGGCATCCCGTCTGCAAGCATTCGTTGGTGGACGTTAATGATCCCACGGTGTCTTTTGCGAAGTGGGGATGACCCATCACCAGCATCCTGAACAAATTACACATTCCTGCCCTGACTTCCTGAGTCGGAATGGCGACCCGACCAGGACTGTGGCCTACTAACTGCTTTCGCAGAATGAATGCTCTGCATAAGAGTATGGTACATGATGATGATGATGATGAAGACCATCTACTCAACAATGCTCCTCCAGATTATAAAAGACTCGATGGAAACGGATGATATTCATTCCCAGGCAGATACCGATTATACCTTTAGTTACCCTGCACTTGCAAAGCGAAAAGCGGGGTTAAGCATTCAGGTACGTACGTGTGCCGTACGTGTCTGCATTTTAAAAATTCATTTTCTCTGCAACCGTTGGTCCGATTGACACGAAATTTTACCATAGGAGCGCCTGCGCCTCTATAATTTATTTATTCATAATTATGACGTCATAGGTCACGTGGTACGGACGCCATCTTGGAAAAACGTTACACCTCAATATCTCCCAAACCACTCAATGGAAAAAAGTGAAACATGGCTCATTGTCAAGTACTAACCATGGGGAATAAGAAATGTTCATGGTGATGTCATCGGTGAATTATGACGTCATAATTCGAAAAGTACAACGCTTGATCTGATCAGTATGAATAAAACAAAAATTACTCTGCAACTCTTAGTCCAATGGACACTAAAGTTTTCAGAATATGTGCAGCTCCTGCTGTGTAATTTTTTAATGATAATTATAACGTCACAGGTCACGTGGTACAGACGCCATCTTGGAAAAAACCGAAAAATGCTGCACCTCTATATCTCCAAAACCGCTGCATGGAAAAAATTGCAACATGGCTCATTGTAAAGAACTCCATATGGGGGATAGGTGTTCTTAACGATGACGTCATTGGTGCCATAATTATGACGTCATAATTCGACAGGGACAACGCTTAGTCTGATCAGTTTGAAATGTATTGAGCGTGATTTATGCATCAATTATATTAGAGAATGTAAATTTATGATGTCATCGCTCACGTGATCTGGCAGCCATATTGGATCAAAGGAAAAAAATGTTCAAAAACAGAAGAGTTGGCTCGCAACAAGTTGACTGCGCAGGGTAAGTATTCTATGAATACCATCTAGTTTTATTGAGCGATGTCCCCAGCTTATAAATGAGTAAAATTTCACTCTTACTTGCACATCCGTCAAGCCACCACTCCATACCACTTTGAACTCAGATGTTCGAGCACTTATCGCCTTTTGCCTTGCACAGGAACACCAGCACAAATTCCGACATGTCTATTTACTTAATAAATAGATAGCCCCTGATGACCTCTGCAAGCTTGTTTGGATTTCCAGGCGATTGGGTGCACAGTGTGGTGATGGTTATCATCCATATAAAAGAGCACCTCAGACACCACATTTAGCCAAATTATTCTATTAAGAACCGGATCCTGATCTTCACCAAAACTCCCAAACTGTCCACCAAGTTTTTGTCTGAATCCATCCATAACTTTTTGATATATACTGCTCACTATTTTTGAGACATCATTTGACTTTTCTGCGTGGGAGTGGTGACCCGTCCAGGATTGTGACCCTTAGCCAAGGAAAAGCTGTCTCGGCAGCCCAGTTTGCCTGAAGATGTGAAAAGAGTGGCTCTTCCTCTTCTTTTGCCTTCTTATGGCCCTTTTTAGTCTCGCACCGAAGGAGATGCAAGAAATGCCCCTGTCTTTCTGTCTGCCTGTCTATGTGTGTCCTCGTCTATATATTTTTGCTTTAAAAAGGGTTTTCTCTGCAACCTCTTGTCCGATCGATGCGAAACTTTCAATAAATATGGTGTCATAGATCACATATGGCAGCCATATTGGATTAAAGGAAAATATTTTGACATCATTTTCTCTGAAACAGCTGCTTTCCCTGATTGTTTTCTGTTTCAATGCTGTTTGAGCTGAGCTGTTTTCTCATTTTCTCTGACATCATTTTCTCCAAAAAAAATTAATCTTGGCAAATGTCAACTCCCCATGGGGAATATAGGTTGATGACGATGACGTCACTAGTGAAATGCTATTCCAGCCATAAGTTTTCATGGAACATGTCTTTCAATCCTGACAAATCTCACACTCTCACTATGTCTCTCCGAAAAGACCGACTGGACAACCCTCGCATCTACTTTCTGAATAATCCTCTCCAAGAAGTTCTGTCACTCAATCTCTTGGGGCTCACTGCCATGATCATCTGCCATGATCTTTCTTGGCAAAACCACATTTCCAAGCTGGCCTCCAAAGCCAGTCGCCGACTGGGCATCCTCCGTCGTGCGAAGTCCTTCCTAGGCACACCTGAGCTCCTCACCACATACAAGGCTTTCATCCGCACCTCAATGGAATACTGTTCTCCCCTCTGGTCTGGTGCTCCTGCCTCACACCTAGCTCGGCCTCACGCTGTTGAAACCAAAGCTTTCAGGATCATTGGAATCTCCCGCGATGAAGCTAACTCCGAGGGCCTTTCACTCACTCACCGGAGCCAGGTTGGTGGTCTTTCTGTCTTCTACCGACTCCTCTCCGGCCTTGCTCCCCCAGCTCTATCTGTGCTCTGTCCCCCATATATTCCTACAGGTCGCACAAGATCTGCCAGCAACCCTCTACTGGTGAAACGACCAAAATCAATACTCTCTGTTCACCTTCACTCCTTCATTCCTCTTTACTCCAGCTTCTGGAACAAACTCCCTCACTCCCTTCAATCCCATTCCTCCCTCCAGATCTTCAAACCATCTGTTCACCACCATCTCTTATCTTCCCCCATCCAAACCCTTGATCTTTTCTACCCCCCACTAATTCACCCCAGACCACTTTTTTTTTTTAATTCCGACTTCTTTCCTGGAAGTCCTAGCAGTGTCCATGTGTTTTATACTTCTCCCACCCCTCCCCCTTTCCACACCTCTTCCCCCCAAGCCCTCTCCCTCCCACAGATCTCCCGATGTCCCTGTTCTTTGCTGTTGTACTTGTATGCTGCTTGTGTCTCTGTCTCTGTCTGTCTGTCTGTCTGTCTGTCTCTCTCTCTCTCTCTCTCTCTCTCTCGTCTCCCGCTCGCTTTATTGTACGTTTTGTGCCCGTTATTATTATTTTTTTCATCAATGTTAGCTCTTACATGACCCTCGATCTTGTATCCAAAACAAAAAAAATTGGTTGAATCAAAACCCTAAAGCAGCTGTCACACCTTGACGTTTTAGCCAGCGTATGCCGACGTATGAAAAATTTGGCTACGTTAAGAGCACGCTGAAGCACGCTGGCATACGTCGTCGTACGCCGAGCTCGTCGACAAATTTCGTGCATGCACAAATTTTGTCGACGTATGCCAGCGTATGACTCACACCAGCACTCAATTTTGATACGTCGGCATACGCTGGCTAAATCGTCAAGGTGTGACAGGGGCTTTATCCGAAAAATCTGAAACCTCATACATCTGATGTACGACCCGATGTGATTGAGTAATTCAATTTATGATGTCATCTGTCACGTGGTCTGGTGGCCATTCATTAATTGATATTTATTAATATTCATATATATTCATTAATTCTCTGTACTTTGTTGCCGTATATTTTCTGTGGGTGAGGGGGGCAGTGGGGGGGAAGGGGAGCGAGGGGGGACAAGACAGTGTTGGATATCTAAAACACTCCAGTTATCCTTTAATTTGTTGAGCCAGTGTCGTTGGATGATTGAATGAGTCAATGTCCTTATACCTGAAAGTCACTGCATTTTGTAGGTATTTAAAGCAACAATGGTCTTTGCGTTTCTTTGACCTGATATTATAAGCAGATGCCCTGTATATGGCTGTTCTTCTGTGCTGTGGAACTCAAACTGACCTTTCCATATGTTTCCTCACCCCAGCAGTAGGCCTGTTGAGTGATGCTTTAGGCAGCCCGTGAGCTTCAATGACGTTGCTCATGTGGACATGAGGGGGCGTTCATTCATTCGCGTGTTCTCCAACTCAGTTCTGCGAGCATTGCCCTGATGATAACTTGGCCACGCTGCCAATGTGCGCTGCTGTGGGCCCGGTACTCATTGTTAAACTCGATCGTTTGCTGACGTCGTATGTTTCCGGTGGTATTCCGGATGGTGAGATGCACTGTTTACTTGAAATGGACCTTCTCGATGTGTCTCTTGAGTGTAAGTTCACAAAATGGAAGTCAGTTGGAGTGAAATGGAGATAGAGATGTTATCGGTACATTGGAGCACGCAACTGTTATTTCCTTGTAATTCACAAAAAATTGGTTGCAAGAAATTCATCACCTAGATCTAGATTAGGAGGTGACCCAGTGGTGAGGATCCTGGACTGCTTTACTTTTTACTCCCGCCAGGGAGTAATGCATTCGATCGTGTACGTGTGTGTGTGCGTGTGTGCGCGCGTGCGCGCGTGTGTTCGTGTGTTTGTGAACAAGATATCTGGAAAAGTTCTGAACGGATTTGGATGAAAGTTGGTGGGATGATTGCCCTTGGGATAAGGAAGAATTGATTAGTTTTTGGTGAAACTCAGGATATTATTCCGGATCCAGGAATTTTTTGAAGGATTGTTTACCA
Source organism: Myxine glutinosa (assembly GCF_964187855.1). Lineage (NCBI taxonomy): Eukaryota > Metazoa > Chordata > Myxini > Myxiniformes > Myxinidae > Myxine > Myxine glutinosa. Next base: position 26,420,191 of record NC_136261.1, read on the forward strand.
TTGGAAGATAGGGCTCATTTTTTTTAAACATTATCTTCTATATATTATATATTTAACATTGTGATATGAAAATAGTTTTCATATTTGTTGTAAATGTAGTTTAAACTCGTGGTTATGCGTTAGAGTGGTGTATTTTTTTTAGCAGCGTCGTCTTCAAGCTTCTTTTTTTTCTTTTCTAATAAAGACATATTCTTTCATTTTAAAATCACCAAAGTGTGTATTAGGTTTCCCCGTTTCATAAAATGTATCGTTTGATACGTATAATGCTTTAAAACTGCTTTCTGTTCTTCTTCTTTTTTTTGTTACAGACTGCAAGGCAGAGCACAATGAGGAAAACCAAGGCTTACCATCCAAATTCCCACATCTGAGATTCTGCTATAAGGTGGATAGGGGGGCAGGATGTGGGGCATGGCCTTCACCTTGGTCGGAGTACAGAGATGGTAATGATTACAAATATATCTATCTAGGCCTAGTGGTGAAATATAGTTCTCTCCTCCTCATCCCCCTATGAACATTCCCATTTCCTCCCACATTCCTTGTGGACCACCTTTCTTTCCCCAATCCCCCCCACTCCCCCCCAAACCCTGCCCCGCAACTACTTCCTCTTTTCATTTCCTCTTTCTGTTTGTTCATTACCTTGCTATTTGCTGTGTCCAACTGTTGCCACCATGAGCCTCAATCCTGTGCAGAAAAGAAACATATTTCAGCATCAAGTAGCGATACCTGTGACATGGAATGTTTTCCATGTTGTTGCTGAAAGAGGTGAAACGCGTGCAATCATCCAAATACTTTCTGAGGAACAAGAGGTTCTGTACTGAGTTAGGCTTAAAGGCCTATACTTTCCGCCACGTGCGCCTCCGACCTCAACGCATTCACATTCCATGAGTCTTCCCTCTGATCGGTTCAGGAAATGTCAAGAATGAGATGAAGTGGTTAAAAAAAAAAGATCGGACCATAAAAGCATCCCAGCTCGTGATCCCACTCCGTCTGGGATTACAGGGCGCCTGGAAGTCTGTGCCAAAGGAGACAAAACAAAACTACAACATGAGCTTTGAACGGAAAAGACCACCGAGGAAAGCCAATGATCGAGAATCTTCTTTTCCCAAAGTGAATGATCTTCCTTGACGTTAGTAATCCATAAAATGGTCTTCTCAGGAATCTCAACTTCTCCTCTGTGAGCCTGAGTCGATATGAACTCCTCTCTGAGCCTGAGTCTACATAAACTCCTTTCTGAGCCTGAGTCTATATAAACTCCTCTCTGAGCCTGAGTCTATATAAACTCCTCTCTGAGCCTGAGTCTATATAAACTCCTTTCTGAGTCTGTGTCTATATAAACTCCTCTCTGAGCCTGTGTCTATATAAACTCCTCTGTGAGCCTGAGTCTATATAAACTCCTCTCTGAGCCTGAGTCTATATAAACTCCTCTCTGAGCCTGAGTCTATATAAACTCCTTTCTGAGCCTGAGTCTATATAAACTCCTCTCTGAGTCTGTGTCTATATAAACTCCTCTCTGAGTCTGTGTCTATATAAATTCCTTTCTGAGCCTGAGTCTATATAAACTCCTTTCTGAGCCTGTATCTATATAAACTCCTCTCTGAGTCTGTGTCTATATAAACTCCTTTCTGAGCCTGAGTCTATATAAACTCCTCTGTGAGCCTGAGTCTATATAAACTCCTCTCTGAGCCTGAGTCTATATAAACTCCTCTCTGAGCCTGAGTCTATATAAACTCCTTTCTGAGCCTGTATCTATATAAACTCCTCTCTGAGTCTGTGTCTATATAAACTCCTCTCTGAGCCTGTGTCTATATAAACTCCTTTCTGAGCCTGAGTCTATATAAACTCCTCTCTGAGTCTGTCTATATAAACTCCTCTCTGAGCTTGAGTCTATATAAACTCCTCTATGAGCTTGAGTCTATATAAACTCCTCTCTGAGCCTGAGTCTATATAAACTCCTTTCTGAGCCTGAGTCTATATAAACTCCTCTCTGAGTCTGTGTCTATATAAACTCCTCTCTGAGCCTGTGTCTATATAAACTCCTCTATGAGCTTGAGTCTATATAAACTCCTCTCTGAGCCTGAGTCTATATAAACTCCTCTCTGAGCCTGATTCTATATAAACTCCTTTCTGAGCCTGAGTCTATATAAACTCCTTTCTGAGCCTGAGTCTATATAAACTACTCTCTGAGCCTGAGTCTATATAAACTCCTCTCTGAGCCTGTCTATATAAACTCCTTTCTGAGCCCGAGTCTTTATAAACTCCTCTCTGAGCCTGTCTTTATAAACTCCTCTCTGAGCCTGAGTCGATATAAACTCCTTTCTGAGCCTGAGTCTATATAAACTCCTCTCTGAGCCTGTCTATATAAACTCCTTTCTGAGCCCGAGTCTATATAAACTCCTCTCTGAGCCTGTCTATATAAACTCCTTTCTGAGCCTGAGTCTTTATAAACTCCTCTCTGAGCATGTCTATATAAACTCCTTTCTGAGCCTGAGTCTATATAAACTCCTTTCTGAGCCCGAGTCTTTATAAACTCCTCTCTGAGCCTGAGTCTATATAAACTCCTTTCTGAGCCCGAGTCTATATAAACTCCTTTCTGAGCCTGTCTTTATAAACTCCTCTCTGAGCCTGAGTCTATATAAACTCCTTTCTGAGCCTGAGTCTTTATAAACCCCTCTAACCCTGAGTCTTTATAAACGCCTCTGAGCCTGAGTCTTTATAAACTCCTCTGTGAGCCTGTCTTTATAAACTCCTTTCTGAGCCTGAGTCTTTATAAACTCCTCTCTGAGCCTGAGTATATAAAAACTCCTTTCTGCGTCTTTATAAACTCCTCTCTGAGCTTGAGTCTTTATAAACTCCTCTGTGAGACTGAGTCTTTATAAACTCCTTTCTGAGCCTGAGTCTTTATAAACTCCTCTGTGAGCCTGTCTATATAAATTCCTTTCTGAGCCTGAGTCTTTATAAACTCCTCTCTGAGCCTGAGTCTATATAAACTCCTCTGTGAGCCTGAGTCTATATAAACTCCTCTCTGAGCCTGAGTCGATATAAACTCCTCTGTGAGCCTGAGTCTATATAAACTCCTTTCTGAGCCTGTGTCTATATAAACTCCTCTCTGAGCCGTTGTCTATATAAACTCCTTTCTGAGCCTGAGTCTTTATAAACCCCTCTGAGCCTGAGTCTTTATAAACTCCTCTCTGAGCCTGAGTCTTTATAAACTCCTCTCTGAGCCTGAGTCTTTATAAACTCCTCTGTGAGCCTGAGTCTATATAAACTCCTTTCTGAGCCCGAGTCTTTATAAACTCCTTTCTAAGCCCGAGTCTATATAAACTCCTCTCTGAGCCTGTCTATATAAACTCCTTTCTGAGCCTGAGTCTTTATAAACTCCTCTCTGAGCCTGAGTCTATATAAACTCCTCTCTGAGCCTGAGTCTATATAAACTCCTCTCTGAGCCTGAGTCTATATAAACTCCTCTCTGAGCCTGAGTCTATATAAACTCCTCTCTGAGCCTGAGTCTATATAAACTCCTCTGTGAGCCTGAGTCTATATAAACTCCTCTCTGAGCCTGAGTCTATATAAACTCCTCTCTGAGCCTGAGTCTATATAAACTCCTCTGTGAGCCTGAGTCTATATAAACTCCTCTCTGAGCCTGAGTCCATATAAACTCCTTTCTGAGCCTGAGTCTTTATAAACTCCTCTCTGAGCCTGAGTCTATTTAAACTCCTTTCTGAGCCTGAGTCTTTATAAACTCCTCTCTGAGCCTGAGTCTATATAAACTCCTTTCTGACCCCGAGTCTTTATAAACTCCTTTCTGAGCCCGAGTCTATATAAACTCCTCTCTGAGCCTGTCTATATAAACTCCTTTCTGAGCCTGAGTCTATATAAACTACTCTCTGAGCCTGAGTCTATATAAACTCCTTTCTGAGCCTGAGTCTATATAAACTCCTCTATGAGCCTGAGTCTATATAAACTCCTCTCTGAGCCTGAGTCTATATAAACTCCTCTCTGAGCCTGAGTCTATATAAACTCCTCTCTGAGTGATTCTATATAAACGCCTTTCTGAGCCTGAGTCTATATAAACTCCTTTCTGAGCCTGAGTCTATATAAACTACTCTCTGAGCCTGAGTCTATATAAACTCCTCTCTGAGCCTGTCTATATAAACTCCTTTCTGAGCCCGAGTCTTTATAAACTCCTCTCTGAGCCTGTCTTTATAAACTCCTCTCTGAGCCTGTCTTTATAAACTCCTCTCTGAGCCTGTCTTTATAAACTCCTCTCTGAGCCTGAGTCGATATAAGCTCCTTTCTGAGCCTGAGTCTAAATAAACTCCTCTGTGAGCCTGAGTCTATATAAACTCCTCTCTGAGCCTGAGTCTATATAAACTCCTTTCTGAGCCTGAGTCTTTATAAACTCCTTTCTGAGCCTGAGTCTTTATAAACTCCTCTCTGAGCCTGAGTCTTTATAAACTCCTCTGTGAGCCTGAGTCGACATAAACTCCTTTCTGAGCCTGAGTCTATATAAACTCCTCTCTGAGCCTGAGTCTTTATAAACTCCTTTCTGAGCCTGAGTCTTTATAAACTCCTTTCTGAGCCTGAGTCTTTATAAACTACTCTCTGAGCCTGAGTCTTTATAAACTCCTCTGTGAGCCTGAGTCTATATAAACTCCTTTCTGAGCCCGAGTCTTTATAAACTCCTTTCTAAGCCCGAGTCTATATAAACTCCTCTCTGAGCCTGTCTATATAAACTCCTTTCTGAGCCTGAGTCTTTATAAACTCCTCTCTGAGCCTGAGTCTATATAAACTCCTCTCTGAGCCTGAGTCTATATAAACTCCTCTCTGAGCCTGAGTCTATATAAACTCCTCTCTGAGCCTGAGTCTATATAAACTCCTCTCTGAGCCTGAGTCTATATAAACTCCTCTCTGAGCCTAAGTCTATATAAACTCCTCTGTGAGCCTGAGTCTATATAAACTCCTCTCTGAGCCTGAGTCTATATAAACTCCTCTCTGAGCCTGAGTCTATATAAACTCCTCTCTGAGCCTGAGTCTATATAAACTCCTCTGTGAGCCTGAGTCCATATAAACTCCTCTCTGAGCCTGAGTCCATATAAACTCCTTTCTGAGCCTGAGTCTTTATAAACTCCTCTCTGAGCCTGAATCTATTTAAACTCCTTTCTGACCCCGTCTTTATAAACTCCTTTCTGAGCCCGAGTCTATATAAACTCCTCTCTGAGCCTGTCTATATAAACTCCTTTCTGAGCCTGAGTTGTTATAAACTCCTCTCTGAGCATGTCTATATAAACTCCTTTCTGAGCCTGAGTCTATATAAACTCCTTTCTGAGCCTGAGTCTTTATAAACTCCTCTCTGAGCCTGAGTCTATATAAACTCCTTTCTGAGCCAGAGTCTATATAAACTCCTTTCTGAGCCTGTCTTTATAAACTCCTCTCTGAGCCTGAGTCTATATAAACTCCTTTCTGAGCCTGAGTCTTTATAAACCCCTCTGAGCCTGAGTCTTTATAAACTCCTCTGAGCCTGAGTCTTTATAAACTCCTCTGTGAGCCTGAGTCTTTATAAACTCCTTTCTGAGCCTGAGTCTTTATAAACTCCTCTCTGAGCCTGAGTATATATAAACTCCTTTCTGAGCCTGAGTCTTTATAAACTCTCTGAGCCTGAGTCTTTATAAACTCCTCTGTGAGACAGTCTTTATAAACTCCCTTCTGAGCCTGAGTCTTTATAAACTCCTCTGTGAGCCTGAGTCTATATAAACTCCTTTCTGAGCCTGAGTCTTAATAAACTCCTCTCTGAGCCTGAGTCTATATAAACTCCTCTGTAAGCCTGAGTCTATATAAACTCCTCTCTGAGCCTGAGTCTATATAAACTCCTCTGTGAGCCTGAGTCTATATAAACTCCTTTCTGAGCCTGTCTATATAAACTCCTTTCTGAGCCTGAGTCTTTATAAACTCCTCTCTGAGCATGTCTATATGAACTCCTTTCTGAGCCTGAGTCTATATAAACTCCTTTCTGAGCCTGAGCCTTAATAAACTCCTCTCTGAGCCTGAGCCTTAATAAACTCCTCTCTGAGCCTGAGTCTATATAAACTCCTCTGTGAGCCTGAGTCTATATAAACTCCTCTCTGAGCCTGAGTCTATATAAACTCCTCTGTGAGCCTGAGTCTATATAAACTCCTTTCTGAGCCTGTCTATATAAACTCCTTTCTGAGCCTGAGTCTTTATAAACTCCTCTCTGAGCATGTCTATATAAACTCCTTTCTGAGCCTGAGTCTATATAAACTCCTTTCTGAGCCCGAGTCTTTATAAACTCCTCTCTGAGCCTGAGTCTTTATAAACTCCTCTGTGAGCCTGTCTATTTAAACTCCTTTCTGAGCCTGAGTCTTTATAAACTCCTCTCTGAGCCTGAGTCTTTATAAACTCCTCTGTGAGCCTGAGTCTATATAAACTCCTTTCTGACCCCGAGTCTTTATAAACTCCTTTCTGAGCCCGAGTCTTTATAAACTCCTTTCTGAGCCCGAGTCTTTATAAACTCCTTTCTGAGCCCGAGTCTATATAAACTCCTTTCTGAGCCTGAGTCTTTATAAACTCCTCTCTGAGCATGTCTATATAAACTCCTTTCTGAGCCTGAGTCTATATAAACTCCTTTCTGAGCCCGAGTCTTTATAAACTCCTCTCTGAGCCTGAGTCTATATAAACTCCTTTCTGAGCCCGAGTCTATATAAACTCCTTTCTGAGCCTGTCTTTATAAACTCCTCTCTGAGCCTGAGTCTATATAAACTCCTTTCTGAGCCTGAGTCTTTATAAACCCCTCTAACCCTGAGTCTTTATAAACTCCTCTGAGCCTGAGTCTTTATAAACTCCTCTGTGAGCCTGTCTTTATAAACTCCTTTCTGAGCCTGAGTCTTTATAAACTCCTCTCTGAGCCTGAGTATATAAAAACTCCTTTCTGTGTCTTTATAAACTCCTCTCTGAGCCTGAGTCTTTATAAACTCCTCTGTGAGACTGAGTCTTTATAAACTCCTCTCTGAGCCTGTCTTTATAAACTCCTCTCTGAGCCTGAGTCGATATAAGCTCCTTTCTGAGCCTGAGTTTATATAAACTCCTCTGTGAGCCTGAGTCTATATAAACTCCTCTCTGAGCCGGAGTCTATATAAACTCCTTTCTGAGCCTGAGTCGACATAAACTCCTTTCTGAGCCTCAGTCTATATAAACTCCTCTGTGAGCCTGAGTCTATATAAACTCCTCTCTGAGCCTGAGTCTTTATAAACTCCTCTCTGAGCCTGAGTCTTTATAAACTCCTCTGTGAGCCTGAGTCTATATAAACTCCTTTCTGAGCCCGAGTCTTTATAAACTCCTTTCTAAGCCCGAGTCTATATAAACTCCTCTCTGAGCCTGTCTATATAAACTCCTCTCTGAGCCTGAGTCTTTATAAACTCCTCTCTGAGCCTGAGTCTATATAAACTCCTCTCTGAGCCTGAGTCTATATAAACTCCTCTCTGAGCCTGAGTCTATATAAACTCCTCTCTGAGCCTGAGTCTATATAAACTCCTCTCTGAGCCTGAGTCTATATAAACTCCTCTGTGAGCCTGAGTCTATATAAACTCCTCTCTGAGCCTGAGTCTATATAAACTCCTCTCTGAGCCTGAGTCTATATAAACTCCTCTGTGAGCCTGAGTCTATATAAACTCCTCTCTGAGCCTGAGTCCATATAAACTCCTTTCTGAGCCTGAGTCTTTATAAACTCCTCTCTGAGCCTGAGTCTATTTAAACTCCTTTCTGAGCCTGAGTCTTTATAAACTCCTCTCTGAGCCTGAGTCTATATAAACTCCTTTCTGACCCCGAGTCTTTATAAACTCCTTTCTGAGCCCGAGTCTATATAAACTCCTCTCTGAGCCTGTCTATATAAACTCCTCTCTGAGCCTGAGTCTATATAAACTCCTTTCTGAGCCTGAGTCTATATAAACTCCTCTATGAGCCTGAGTCTATATAAACTCCTCTCTGAGCCTGAGTCTATATAAACTCCTCTCTGAGTCTGTGTCTATATAAACTCCTCTCTGAGCCTGTGTCTATACAAACTCCTCTCTGAGCCTGAGTCTATATAAACTCCTCTCTGAGCCTGATTCTATATAAACGCCTTTCTGAGCCTGAGTCTATATAAACTCCTTTCTGAGCCTGAGTCTATATAAACTACTCTCTGAGCCTGAGTCTATATAAACTCCTCTCTGAGCCTGTCTATATAAACTCCTTTCTGAGCCCGAGTCTTTATAAACTCCTCTCTGAGCCTGTCTTTATAAACTCCTCTCTGAGCCTGAGTCGATATAAGCTCCTTTCTGAGCCTGAGTCTATATAAACTCCTCTGTGAGCCTGAGTCTATATAAACTCCTCTCTGAGCCTGAGTCTATATAAACTCCTTTCTGAGCCTGAGTCTTTATAAACTCCTTTCTGAGCCTGAGTCTTTATAAACTCCTCTCTGAGCCTGAGTCTTTATAAACTCCTCTGTGAGCCTGAGTCTATATAAACTCCTTTCTGAGCCTGAGTCGACATAAACTCCTTTCTGAGCCTGAGTCTATATAAACTCCTCTGTGAGCCTGAGTCTATATAAACCCCTCTCTGAGCCTGAGTCTTTATAAACTCCTCTCTGAGCCTGAGTCTATATAAACTCCTCTCTGAGCCTGAGTCTATATAAACTCCTCTCTGAGCCTGAGTCTATATAAACTCCTCTCTGAGCCTGAGTCTATATAAACTCCTCTCTGAGCCTAAGTCTATATAAACTCCTCTGTGAGCCTGAGTCTATATAAACTCCTCTCTGAGCCTGAGTCTATATAAACTCCTCTGTGAGCCTGAGTCTATATAAACTCCTCTCTGAGCCTGAGTCCATATAAACTCCTTTCTGAGCCTGAGTCTTTATAAACTCCTCTCTGAGCCTGAATCTATTTAAACTCCTTTCTGACCCCATCTTTATAAACTCCTTTCTGAGCCCGAGTCTATATAAACTCCTCTCTGAGCCTGTCTATATAAACTCCTTTCTGAGCCTGAGTTGTTATAAACTCCTCTCTGAGCATGTCTATATAAACTCCTTTCTGAGCCTGAGTCTATATAAACTCCTTTCTGAGCCCGAGTCTTTATAAACTCCTCTCTGAGCCTGAGTCTATATAAACTCCTTTCTGAGCCAGAGTCTATATAAACTCCTTTCTGAGCCTGTCTTTATAAACTCCTCTCTGAGCCTGAGTCTATATAAACTCCTTTCTGAGCCTGAGTCTTTATAAACCCCTCTGAGCCTGAGTCTTTATAAACTCCTCTGAGCCTGAGTCTTTATAAACTCCTCTGAGCCTGAGTCTTTATAACCTCCTCTGTGAGCCTGTCTTTATAAACTCCTTTCTGAGCCTGAGTCTTTATAAACTCCTCTCTGAGCCTGAGTATATATAAACTCCTTTCTGAGCCTGAGTCTTTATAAACTCCTCTGTGAGACTGAGTCTTTATAAACTCCTTTCTGAGCCTGAGTCTTTATAAACTCCTCTGTGAGCCTGAGTCTATATAAACTCCTTTCTGAGCCTGAGTCTTAATAAACTCCTCTCTGAGCCTGAGTCTATATAAACTCCTCTGTGAGCCTGAGTCTATATAAACTCCTCTCTGAGCCTGAGTCTATATAAACTCCTCTGTGAGCCTGAGTCTATATAAACTCCTTTCTGAGCCTGTCTATATAAACTCCTTTCTGAGCCTGAGTCTTTATAAACTCCTCTCTGAGCATGTCTATATGAACTCCTTTCTGAGCCTGAGTCTATATAAACTCCTTTCTGAGCCTGAGTCTTAATAAACTCCTCTCTGAGCCTGAGTCTATATAAACTCCTCTGTGAGCCTGAGTCTATATAAACTCCTCTCTGAGCCTGAGTCTATATAAACTCCTCTGTGAGCCTGAGTCTATATAAACTCCTTTCTGAGCCTGTCTATATAAACTCCTTTCTGAGCCTGAGTCTTTATAAACTCCTCTCTGAGCATGTCTATATAAACTCCTTTCTGAGCCTGAGTCTATATAAACTCCTTTCTGAGCCCGAGTCTTTATAAACTCCTCTCTGAGCCTGAGTCTTTATAAACTCCTCTGTGAGCCTGAGTCTATTTAAACTCCTTTCTGAGCCTGAGTCTTTATAAACTCCTCTCTGAGCCTGAGTCTTTATAAACTCCTCTGTGAGCCTGAGTCTATATAAACTCCTTTCTGACCCCGAGTCTTTATAAACTCCTTTCTGAGCCCGAGTCTATATAAACTCCTATCTGAGCCTGTCTATATAAACTCCTTTCTGAGCCTGAGTCTTTATAAACTCCTCTCTGAGCATGTCTATATAAACTCCTTTCTGAGCCTGAGTCTATATAAACTCCTTTCTGAGCCCGAGTCTTTATAAACTCCTCTCTGAGCCTGAGTCTATATAAACTCCTTTCTGAGCCCGAGTCTATATAAACTCCTTTGTGAGCCTGTCTTTATAAACTCCTCTCTGAGCCTGAGTTTATATAAACTCCTTTCTGAGCCTGAGTCTTTATAAACCCCTCTAACCCTGAGTCTTTATAAACTCCTCTGAGCCTGAGTCTTTATAAACTCCTCTGTGAGCCTGTCTTTATAAACTCCTTTCTGAGCCTGAGTATATAAAAACTCCTTTCTGCGTCTTTATAAACTCCTCTCTGAGCCTGAGTCTTTATAAACTCCTCTGTGAGACTGAGTCTTTATAAACTCCTTTCTGAGCCTGAGTCTTTATAAACTCCTCTGTGAGCCTGAGTCTATATAAATTCCTTTCTGAGCCTGAGTCTTTATAAACTCCTCTCTGAGCCTGAGTCTATATAAACTCCTCTGTGAGCCTGTCTATATAAACTCCTCTGTGAGCCTGTCTATATAAACTCCTCTGTGAGCCTGAGTCTATATAAGCCCTCTGACCCTGTGTCTATATAAACTCCTTTCTGAGCCCGAGTCTATATAAACTCCTTTCTGAGCCTGAGTCGATATAAACTCCTCTCTGAGCCGTTGTCTATATAAACTCCTTTCTGAGCCTGAGTCTTTATAAACCCCTCTGAGCCTGAGTCTTTATAAACTCCTCTGTGAGCCTGTCTTTATAAACTCCTTTCTGAGCCTGAGTCTTTATAAACTCCTCTCTGAGCCTGAGTATATATAAACTCCTTTCTGAGCCTGAGTCTTTATAAACTCCTCTGAGCCTGAGTCTTTATAAACTCCTCTGTGAGCCCGAGTCTATATAAACTCCTCTCTGAGCCTGAGTCTATATAAACTCCTCTCTGAGTCTGTGTCTATATAAACTCCTCTCTGAGCCTGTGTCTAGACAAACTCCTCTCTGAGCCTGAGTCTATATAAACTCCTCTCTGAGCCTGAGTCTATATAAACTCCTTTCTGAGCCTGAGTCTATATAAACTCCTTTCTGAGCCTGAGTCTATATAAACTACTCTCTGAGCCTGAGTCTATATAAACTCCTCTCTGGGCCTGTCTATATAAACTCCTTTCTGAGCCCGAGTCTTTATAAACTCCTCTCTGAGCCTGTCTTTATAAACTCCTCTCTGAGCCTGAGTCGATATAAGCTCCTTTCTGAGCCTGAGTTTATATAAACTCCTCTGTGAGCCTGAGTCTATATAAACTCCTCTCTGAGCCTGAGTCTATATAAACTCCTTTCTGAGCCTGAGTCTTTATAAACTCCTCTCTGAGCATGAGTCTTTATAAACTCCTCTGTGAGCCTGAGTCTATATAAACTCCTTTCTGAGCCTGAGTCGACATAAACTCCTTTCTGAGCCTGAGTCTATATAAACTCCTCTGTGAGCCTTAGTCTATATAAACTCCTCTCTGAGCCTGAGTCTTTATAAACTCCTTTCTGAGCCTGAGTCTTTATAAACTCCTTTCTGAGCCTGAGTCTTTATAAACTCCTCTCTGAGCCTGAGTCTTTATAAACTCCTCTGTGAGCCTGAGTCTATATAAACTCCTTTCTGAGCCCGAGTCTTTATAAACTCCTTTCTAAGCCCGAGTCTATATAAACTCCTCTCTGAGCCTGTCTATATAAACTCCTTTCTGAGCCTGAGTCTTTATAAACTCCTCTCTGAGCCTGAGTCTATATAAACTCCTCTCTGAGCCTGAGTCTATATAAACTCCTCTCTGAGCCTGAGTCTATATAAACTCCTCTCTGAGCCTGAGTCTATATAAACTCCTCTCTGAGCCTGAGTCTATATAAACTCCTCTGTGAGCCTGAGTCTATATAAACTCCTCTCTGAGCCTGAGTCTATATAAACTCCTCTCTGAGCCTGAGTCTATATAAACTCCTCTCTGAGCCTGAGTCTATATAAACTCCTCTGTGAGCCTGAGTCTATATAAACTCCTCTCTGAGCCTGAGTCCATATAAACTCCTTTCTGAGCCTGAGTCTTTATAAACTCCTCTCTGAGCCTGAGTCTATTTAAACTCCTTTCTGAGCCTGAGTCTTTATAAACTCCTCTCTGAGCCTGAGTCTATATAAACTCCTTTCTGACCCCGAGACTTTATAAACTCCTTTCTGAGCCCGAGTCTATATAAACTCCTCTCTGAGCCTGTCTATATAAACTCCTTTCTGAGCCTGAGTTGTTAGAAACTCCTCTCTGAGCATGTCTATATAAACTCCTTTCTGAGCCTGAGTCTATATAAACTCCTTTCTGAGCCCGAGTCTTTATAAACTCCTCTGAGCCTGAGTCTATATAAACTCCTTTCTGAGCCAGAGTCTATATAAACTCCTTTCTGAGCCTGTCTTTATAAACTCCTCTCTGAGCCTGAGTCTATATAAACTCCTCTCTGAGCCTGAGTCTATATAAACTCCTCTCTGAGTCTGATTCTATATAAACGCCTTTCTGAGCCTGAGTCTATATAAACTCCTTTCTGAGCCTGAGTCTATATAAACTACTCTCTGAGCCTGAGTCTATATAAACTCCTCTCTGAGCCTGTCTATATAAACTCCTTTCTGAGCCCGAGTCTTTATAAACTCCTCTCTGAGCCTGTCTTTATAAACTCCTCTCTGAGCCTGTCTTTATAAACTCCTCTCTGAGCCTGAGTCGATATAAGCTCCTTTCTGAGCCTGAGTCTATATAAACTCCTCTGTGAGCCTGAGTCTATATAAACTCCTCTCTGAGCCTGAGTCTATATAAACTCCTTTCTGAGCCTGAGTCTTTATAAACTCCTTTCTGAGCCTGAGTCTTTATAAACTCCTCTGTGAGCCTGAGTCTATATAAACTCCTTTCTGAGCCTGAGTCGACATAAACTCCTTTCTGAGCCTGAGTCTATATAAACTCCTCTCTGAGCCTGAGTCTTTATAAACTCCTTTCTGAGCCTGAGTCTTTATAAACTCCTTTCTGAGCCTGAGTCTTTATAAACTCCTCTCTGAGCCTGAGTCTTTATAAACTCCTCTGTGAGCCTGAGTCTATATAAACTCCTTTCTGAGCCCGAGTCTTTATAAACTCCTTTCTAAGCCCGAGTCTATATAAACTCCTCTCTGAGCCTGTCTATATAAACTCCTCTGTGAGACTGAGTCTTTATAAACTCCTTTCTGAGCCTGAGTCTTTATAAACTCCTCTGTGAGCCTGAGTCTATATAAATTCCTTTCTGAGCCTGAGTCTTTATAAACTCCTCTCTGAGCCTGAGTCTATATAAACTCCTCTGTGAGCCTGTCTATATAAACTCCTCTGTGAGCCTGTCTATATAAACTCCTCTCTGAGCCTGAGTCGATATAAACTCCTCTGTGAGCCTGAGTCTATATAAGCCCTCTGACCCTGTGTCTATATAAACTCCTTTCTGAGCCCGAGTCTATATAAACTCCTTTCTGAGCCTGAGTCGATATAAACTCCTCTCTGAGCCGTTGTCTATATAAACTCCTTTCTGAGCCTGAGTCTTTATAAACCCCTCTGAGCCTGAGTCTTTATAAACTCCTCTGTGAGCCTGTCTTTATAAACTCCTTTCTGAGCCTGAGTCTTTATAAACTCCTCTCTGAGCCTGAGTATATATAAACTCCTTTCTGAGCCTGAGTCTTTATAAACTCCTCTGAGCCTGAGTCTTTATAAACTCCTCTGTGAGCCCGAGTCTATATAAACTCCTCTCTGAGCCTGAGTCTATATAAACTCCTCTCTGAGTCTGTGTCTATATAAACTCCTCTCTGAGCCTGTGTCTAGACAAACTCCTCTCTGAGCCTGAGTCTATATAAACTCCTCTCTGAGCCTGATTCTATATAAACTCCTTTCTGAGCCTGAGTCTATATAAACTCCTTTCTGAGCCTGAGTCTATATAAACTACTCTCTGAGCCTGAGTCTATATAAACTCCTCTCTGGGCCTGTCTATATAAACTCCTTTCTGAGCCCGAGTCTTTATAAACTCCTCTCTGAGCCTGTCTTTATAAACTCCTCTCTGAGCCTGAGTCGATATAAGCTCCTTTCTGAGCCTGAGTTTATATAAACTCCTCTGTGAGCCTGAGTCTATATAAACTCCTCTCTGAGCCTGAGTCTATATAAACTCCTTTCTGAGCCTGAGTCTTTATAAACTCCTTTCTGAGCCTGAGTCTTTATAAACTCCTCTCTGAGCATGAGTCTTTATAAACTCCTCTGTGAGCCTGAGTCTATATAAACTCCTTTCTGAGCCTGAGTCGACATAAACTCCTTTCTGAGCCTGAGTCTATATAAACTCCTCTGTGAGCCTTAGTCTATATAAACTCCTCTCTGAGCCTGAGTCTTTATAAACTCCTTTCTGAGCCTGAGTCTTTATAAACTCCTTTCTGAGCCTGAGTCTTTATAAACTCCTCTCTGAGCCTGAGTCTTTATAAACTCCTCTGTGAGCCTGAGTCTATATAAACTCCTTTCTGAGCCCGAGTCTTTATAAACTCCTTTCTAAGCCCGAGTCTATATAAACTCCTCTCTGAGCCTGTCTATATAAACTCCTTTCTGAGCCTGAGTCTTTATAAACTCCTCTCTGAGCCTGAGTCTATATAAACTCCTCTCTGAGCCTGAGTCTATATAAACTCCTCTCTGAGCCTGAGTCTATATAAACTCCTCTCTGAGCCTGAGTCTATATAAACTCCTCTCTGAGCCTGAGTCTATATAAACTCCTCTGTGAGCCTGAGTCTATATAAACTCCTCTCTGAGCCTGAGTCTATATAAACTCCTCTCTGAGCCTGAGTCTATATAAACTCCTCTCTGAGCCTGAGTCTATATAAACTCCTCTGTGAGCCTGAGTCTATATAAACTCCTCTCTGAGCCTGAGTCCATATAAACTCCTTTCTGAGCCTGAGTCTTTATAAACTCCTCTCTGAGCCTGAGTCTATTTAAACTCCTTTCTGAGCCTGAGTCTTTATAAACTCCTCTCTGAGCCTGAGTCTATATAAACTCCTTTCTGACCCCGAGACTTTATAAACTCCTTTCTGAGCCCGAGTCTATATAAACTCCTCTCTGAGCCTGTCTATATAAACTCCTTTCTGAGCCTGAGTTGTTAGAAACTCCTCTCTGAGCATGTCTATATAAACTCCTTTCTGAGCCTGAGTCTATATAAACTCCTTTCTGAGCCCGAGTCTTTATAAACTCCTCTGAGCCTGAGTCTATATAAACTCCTTTCTGAGCCAGAGTCTATATAAACTCCTTTCTGAGCCTGTCTTTATAAACTCCTCTCTGAGCCTGAGTCTATATAAACTCCTCTCTGAGCCTGAGTCTATATAAACTCCTCTCTGAGTCTGATTCTATATAAACGCCTTTCTGAGCCTGAGTCTATATAAACTCCTTTCTGAGCCTGAGTCTATATAAACTACTCTCTGAGCCTGAGTCTATATAAACTCCTCTCTGAGCCTGTCTATATAAACTCCTTTCTGAGCCCGAGTCTTTATAAACTCCTCTCTGAGCCTGTCTTTATAAACTCCTCTCTGAGCCTGTCTTTATAAACTCCTCTCTGAGCCTGAGTCGATATAAGCTCCTCTCTGAGTCTGTGTCTATATAAACTCCTCTCTGAGCCTGTGTCTAGACAAACTCCTCTCTGAGCCTGAGTCTATATAAACTCCTCTCTGAGCCTGATTCTATATAAACTCCTTTCTGAGCCTGAGTCTATATAAACTCCTTTCTGAGCCTGAGTCTATATAAACTACTCTCTGAGCCTGAGTCTATATAAACTCCTCTCTGGGCCTGTCTATATAAACTCCTTTCTGAGCCCGAGTCTTTATAAACTCCTCTCTGAGCCTGTCTTTATAAACTCCTCTCTGAGCCTGAGTCGATATAAGCTCCTTTCTGAGCCTGAGTTTATATAAACTCCTCTGTGAGCCTGAGTCTATATAAACTCCTCTCTGAGCCTGAGTCTATATAAACTCCTTTCTGAGCCTGAGTCTTTATAAACTCCTTTCTGAGCCTGAGTCTTTATAAACTCCTCTCTGAGCATGAGTCTTTATAAACTCCTCTGTGAGCCTGAGTCTATATAAACTCCTTTCTGAGCCTGAGTCGACATAAACTCCTTTCTGAGCCTGAGTCTATATAAACTCCTCTGTGAGCCTTAGTCTATATAAACTCCTCTCTGAGCCTGAGTCTTTATAAACTCCTTTCTGAGCCTGAGTCTTTATAAACTCCTTTCTGAGCCTGAGTCTTTATAAACTCCTCTCTGAGCCTGAGTCTTTATAAACTCCTCTGTGAGCCTGAGTCTATATAAACTCCTTTCTGAGCCCGAGTCTTTATAAACTCCTTTCTAAGCCCGAGTCTATATAAACTCCTCTCTGAGCCTGTCTATATAAACTCCTTTCTGAGCCTGAGTCTTTATAAACTCCTCTCTGAGCCTGAGTCTATATAAACTCCTCTCTGAGCCTGAGTCTATATAAACTCCTCTCTGAGCCTGAGTCTATATAAACTCCTCTCTGAGCCTGAGTCTATATAAACTCCTCTCTGAGCCTGAGTCTATATAAACTCCTCTGTGAGCCTGAGTCTATATAAACTCCTCTCTGAGCCTGAGTCTATATAAACTCCTCTCTGAGCCTGAGTCTATATAAACTCCTCTCTGAGCCTGAGTCTATATAAACTCCTCTGTGAGCCTGAGTCTATATAAACTCCTCTCTGAGCCTGAGTCCATATAAACTCCTTTCTGAGCCTGAGTCTTTATAAACTCCTCTCTGAGCCTGAGTCTATTTAAACTCCTTTCTGAGCCTGAGTCTTTATAAACTCCTCTCTGAGCCTGAGTCTATATAAACTCCTTTCTGACCCCGAGACTTTATAAACTCCTTTCTGAGCCCGAGTCTATATAAACTCCTCTCTGAGCCTGTCTATATAAACTCCTTTCTGAGCCTGAGTTGTTAGAAACTCCTCTCTGAGCATGTCTATATAAACTCCTTTCTGAGCCTGAGTCTATATAAACTCCTTTCTGAGCCCGAGTCTTTATAAACTCCTCTGAGCCTGAGTCTATATAAACTCCTTTCTGAGCCAGAGTCTATATAAACTCCTTTCTGAGCCTGTCTTTATAAACTCCTCTCTGAGCCTGAGTCTATATAAACTCCTCTCTGAGCCTGAGTCTATATAAACTCCTCTCTGAGTCTGATTCTATATAAACGCCTTTCTGAGCCTGAGTCTATATAAACTCCTTTCTGAGCCTGAGTCTATATAAACTACTCTCTGAGCCTGAGTCTATATAAACTCCTCTCTGAGCCTGTCTATATAAACTCCTTTCTGAGCCCGAGTCTTTATAAACTCCTCTCTGAGCCTGTCTTTATAAACTCCTCTCTGAGCCTGTCTTTATAAACTCCTCTCTGAGCCTGAGTCGATATAAGCTCCTTTCTGAGCCTGAGTCTATATAAACTCCTCTGTGAGCCTGAGTCTATATAAACTCCTCTCTGAGCCTGAGTCTATATAAACTCCTTTCTGAGCCTGAGTCTTTATAAACTCCTTTCTGAGCCTGAGTCTTTATAAACTCCTCTGTGAGCCTGAGTCTATATAAACTCCTTTCTGAGCCTGAGTCGACATAAACTCCTTTCTGAGCCTGAGTCTATATAAACTCCTCTCTGAGCCTGAGTCTTTATAAACTCCTTTCTGAGCCTGAGTCTTTATAAACTCCTTTCTGAGCCTGAGTCTTTATAAACTCCTCTCTGAGCCTGAGTCTTTATAAACTCCTCTGTGAGCCTGAGTCTATATAAACTCCTTTCTGAGCCCGAGTCTTTATAAACTCCTTTCTGAGCCCGAGTCTATATAAACTCCTCTCTGAGCCTGTCTATATAAACTCCTTTCTGAGCCTGAGTCTTTATAAACTCCTCTCTGAGCCTGAGTCTATATAAACTCCTCTCTGAGCCTGAGTCTATATAAACTCCTCTCTGAGCCTGAGTCTATATAAACTCCTCTCTGAGCCTGAGTCTATATAAACTCCTCTCTGAGCCTGAGTCTATATAAACTCCTCTCTGAGCCTAAGTCTATATAAACTCCTCTGTGAGCCTGAGTCTATATAAACTCCTCTCTGAGCCTGAGTCTATATAAACTCCTCTCTGAGCCTGAGTCTATATAAACTCCTCTGTGAGCCTGAGTCTATATAAACTCCTCTCTGAGCCTGAGTCCATATAAACTCCTTTCTGAGCCTGAGTCTTTATAAACTCCTCTCTGAGCCTGAATCTATTTAAACTCCTTTCTGACCCCGTCTTTATAAACTCCTTTCTGAGCCCGAGTCTATATAAACTCCTTTCTGAGCCTGAGTTGTTATAAACTCCTCTCTGAGCATGTCTATATAAACTCCTTTCTGAGCCTGAGTCTATATAAACTCCTTTCTGAGCCTGAGTCTTTATAAACTCCTCTCTGAGCCTGAGTCTATATAAACTCCTTTCTGAGCCAGAGTCTATATAAACTCCTTTCTGAGCCTGTCTTTATAAACTCCTCTCTGAGCCTGAGTCTATATAAACTCCTTTCTGAGCCTGAGTCTTTATAAACTCCTCTGAGCCTGAGTCTTTATAAACTCCTCTGTGAGCCCGAGTCTATATAAACTCCTCTCTGAGCCTGAGTCTATATAAACTCCTCTCTGAGTCTGTGTCTATATAAACTCCTCTCTGAGCCTGTGTCTAGACAAACTCCTCTCTGAGCCTGAGTCTATATAAACTCCTCTCTGAGCCTGATTCTATATAAACTCCTTTCTGAGCCTGAGTCTATATAAACTCCTTTCTGAGCCTGAGTCTATATAAACTACTCTCTGAGCCTGAGTCTATATAAACTCCTCTCTGGGCCTGTCTATATAAACTCCTTTCTGAGCCCGAGTCTTTATAAACTCCTCTCTGAGCCTGTCTTTATAAACTCCTCTCTGAGCCTGAGTCGATATAAGCTCCTTTCTGAGCCTGAGTTTATATAAACTCCTCTGTGAGCCTGAGTCTATATAAACTCCTCTCTGAGCCTGAGTCTATATAAACTCCTTTCTGAGCCTGAGTCTTTATAAACTCCTTTCTGAGCCTGAGTCTTTATAAACTCCTCTCTGAGCATGAGTCTTTATAAACTCCTCTGTGAGCCTGAGTCTATATAAACTCCTTTCTGAGCCTGAGTCGACATAAACTCCTTTCTGAGCCTGAGTCTATATAAACTCCTCTGTGCCTTAGTCTATATAAACTCCTCTCTGAGCCTGAGTCTTTATAAACTCCTTTCTGAGCCTGAGTCTTTATAAACTCCTTTCTGAGCCTGAGTCTTTATAAACTCCTCTCTGAGCCTGAGTCTTTATAAACTCCTCTGTGAGCCTGAGTCTATATAAACTCCTTTCTGAGCCCGAGTCTTTATAAACTCCTTTCTAAGCCCGAGTCTATATAAACTCCTCTCTGAGCCTGTCTATATAAACTCCTTTCTGAGCCTGAGTCTTTATAAACTCCTCTCTGAGCCTGAGTCTATATAAACTCCTCTCTGAGCCTGAGTCTATATAAACTCCTCTCTGAGCCTGAGTCTATATAAACTCCTCTCTGAGCCTGAGTCTATATAAACTCCTCTCTGAGCCTGAGTCTATATAAACTCCTCTGTGAGCCTGAGTCTATATAAACTCCTCTCTGAGCCTGAGTCTATATAAACTCCTCTCTGAGCCTGAGTCTATATAAACTCCTCTGTGAGCCTGAGTCTATATAAACTCCTCTCTGAGCCTGAGTCCATATAAACTCCTTTCTGAGCCTGAGTCTTTATAAACTCCCCTCTGAGCCTGAGTCTATTTAAACTCCTTTCTGAGCCTGAGTCTTTATAAACTCCTCTCTGAGCCTGAGTCTATATAAACTCCTTTCTGACCCCGAGTCTTTATAAACTCCTTTCTGAGCCCGAGTCTATATAAACTCCTCTCTGAGCCTGTCTATATAAACTCCTTTCTGAGCCTGAGTTGTTAGAAACTCCTCTCTGAGCATGTCTATATAAACTCCTTTCTGAGCCTGAGTCTATATAAACTCCTTTCTGAGCCCGAGTCTTTATAAACTCCTCTGAGCCTGAGTCTATATAAACTCCTTTCTGAGCCAGAGTCTATATAAACTCCTTTCTGAGCCTGTCTTTATAAACTCCTCTCTGAGCCTGAGTCTATATAAACTCCTTTCTGAGCCTGAGTCTTTATAAACCCCTCTGAGCCTGAGTCTTTATAAACTCCTCTGAGCCTGTCTTTATAAACTCCTCTGTGAGCCTGTCTTTATAAACTCCTTTCTGAGCCTGAGTCTTTATAAACTCCTCTGTGAGCCTGAGTCTATATAAACTCCTTTCTGAGCCTGAGTCTTAATAAACTCCTCTCTGAGCCTGAGTCTATATAAACTCCTCTGTGAGCCTGAGTCTATATAAACTCCTCTCTGAGCCTGAGTCTATATAAACTCCTCTGTGAGCCTGAGTCTATATAAACTCCTTTCTGAGCCTGTGTCTATATAAGCCCTCTGACCCTGTGTCTATATAAACTCCTTTCTGAGCCCGAGTCTATATAAACTCCTTTCTGAGCCTGAGTCGATATAAACTCCTCTCTGAGCCTGAGTATATATAAACTCCTTTCTGAGCCTGTGTCTATATAAACCCCTCTGACCCTGTGTCTATATAAACTCCTTTCTGAGCCTGAGTCTATATAAACTCCTTTCTGAGCCTGAGTCGATATAAACTCCTCTCTGAGCCGTTGTCTATATAAACTCCTTTCTGAGCCTGAGTCTTTATAAACTCCTCTCTGAGCCTGTGTCTATATAAACTCCTCCCTGAGCCTGAGTCTTTATAAACTCCTCTCTGAGCCTGAGTCTATATCAACTCCTCTCTGAGTCTGTGTCTATATAAACTCCTCTCTGAGCCTGTGTCTATACAAACTCCTCTCTGAGCCTGTGTCTATATAAACTCCTCTGTGAGCCTGAGTCCATATAAACTCCTCTCTGAGCCTGAGTCTATATAAACTCCTCTGTGTGCATGAGTCTATATAAACTCCTCTCTGTGTACCTGAGTCTATATAAACTCCTCTCTGAGCCTGAGTCTATATAAACTCCTCTCTGAGCCTGTGTCTATATAAACTCCTCCCTGAGTCTGTGTCTATATAAACTCCTCTCTGAGCCTGAGTCTCTATAAACTCCTCTGTGTGCATGAGTCTATATAAACTCCTTTCTTAGCCTGAGTCTATATAAACTCCTCTCTGAGCCTGAGTCCATATAAACTCCTCACTGAGCCTGAGTCTATATAAACTCCTCTCTGAGCCTGAGTCTATATAAACTCCTCTCTGAGTCTGTGTCTATATAAACTCCTCTCTGCCTGTGTCTATATAAACTCCTCTGTGTGCATGAGTCTATATAAACTCCTCTCTGAGCCTGAGTCTATATAAACTCCTCTCTGAGTCTGTGTCTATATAAACTCCTCTCTGAGCCTGTGTCTATATAAACTCCTCTCTGAGCCTGTGTCTATATAAACTCCTCTGTGTGCATGAGTCTATATAAACTCCTCTCTGAGCCTGTGTCTATATAAACTCCTCTCTGAGCCTGTGTCTATATAAACTCCTCTCTGAGCCTGTGTCTATATAAACTCCTCTGTGTGCATGAGTCTATATAAACTCCTTTCTTAGCCTGAGTCTATATAAACTCCTCTCTGAGTCTGTGTCCATATAAACTCCTCTGTGTGCATGAGTCTATATAAACTCCTTTCTTAGCCTGAGTCTATATAAACTCCTCTCTGAGCCTGTGTCTATATAAACTCCTCTGTGTGCATGAGTCTATATAAACTCCTTTCTTAGCCTGAGTCTATATAAACTCCTCTCTGAGCCTGTGTCTATATAAACTCCTCTGTGTGCATGAGTCTATATAAACTCCTTTCTTAGCCTGAGTCTATATAAACTCCTCTCTGAGTCTGTGTCCATATAAACTCCTCTGTGTGCATGAGTCTCTATAAACTCCTTTCTTAGCCTGAGTCTATATAAACTCCTCTCTGAGCCTGAGTCTATATAAACTCCTCTCTGAGCCTGAGTCCATATAAACTCCTCTGTGTGCATGAGTCTATATAAACTCCTCTCTGAGCCTGTGTATATATAAACTCCTCTCTGAGCCTGTGTATATATAAACTCCTCTGTGAGCCTCAGTCTTTACGCGCCCCTCTGTTTGCCTGAGTCACTGGAATATAAAGTATACTTTATTTCACATTAATTTGCAGCATGAACGATGCCACAATCCAAGCTCTGTCCTCACATCACAATGGCTAGCGTTTGGGATGCTGAGTGCAATAAGATGGACACCCATCCTGGTTCATCGTTGATTGGGACTCTCCAGGGAAAAGGAGGTGCTTTCAAGTGTCTACAATACTGCATGCTCGTGATTATGGGACCGAAAAATGGCTTTTGAATTGCACATGGTGAGTTGGGGTAACGGGGTCTGATCAGTGTACAAGAAGCAGTCCCACTTTTACCATTAAACAACTTATTGGGTTTACAGGAAGACAGCCTCGGCGAGAGGAATGGTGGGCACTTGGGTGGGAGAGGACTTCCAGGACACGCTGTGGAATGCAAGGCACGTCATGACGCTTTCCTCCCTCACTCCCTAACCGCATGCAATCACTCAGGTGCTCTAATTTGTGAAGATCACGATTCATTTCTCCACTGTCTCAGGTCCAGCAGGAGCTTTGTGAATGTACCACCCGCGAAATGCCTGCCAATGACATACATTAGGAAAAAATGGACAAATCTGGAAGTTTCGCATTTAAACCTGGGGTGAGAGCATCGTAGCATTTTCAAGGGAGAACTCAACCGGGAACGCAAGTGCATCTCTCAGCACACCATCCTTCGGAAGGAGGGTGGGCATCCTGTCCTAAGTGTCTCAGCCCCTCTAAAACTGACTGTTTGTTCCTGCTGGGGCTGGACGGCATCCACACTCGACGACGATGCCATTTCATCCAGCCTTGCAGCACGCAGCTGATCGCAGAATTGACTATACTGCCGCCCGGGGGTAGCGCCTCCACAACAGCATCCTGCCTCCGTCCAAGACCATCTGCAGATCACTACACCACAAGGCTCACAATCCTCATTTTCACTTACCTCATGTCCTCCACCTGGCCTCACTTATAGACAGGCGGTTTTACACTATATCATCCCTATGCTGCTTTAAAATGGGCGTTCGCTGCCTCCTCAGTGGACATATTATGTACCACTTACCTCAGACGTGTCCCTACCACAGTTGTAAATCTAACCTACTTGAGCACACTGTCCATACTATTCTTAGCACACATTAGCTACGAAACCCCCCTCCCCCCTTCCATGATATTGTTGCGGCTTCCGGTTCTGTCGACATACTAAGGGTGAAGTTAAGACCCCGTTTCCCACAGATACCGGCTCCACGGGGTCGTCGTCGGTCGTGATGAAGTTCGCGCCCGACAAGTTGCGAAGCAACTTCAATTGCTGACCTCCCAACCACGGGTGAAGGGTTATTGGTCACGACCCAAATGCCTTCGAGGCTGCGTGGCCAGAACGACCGGGGATTGAACCCTCTCGCGGTCCCACACCTTATTCCAATTGATTGCGCCGAGCGGTTTTGCGCGGTGTGGGTCGCGGGTTTAACTACGCTTGATTGATGGGCCTAATTGACTCATCAAATTCGGTTCGGACTATACTGTGCCAATGGGGAAAAGGAAGTACACGAACAGGTTGAAAGGAACAAAAATGTACACGTCTTTTATTTATTATTCACAGAACAAGGACGAGAGGCAGGCTTATCAATTCTTAACTAGCCTAAATCCCGACAGGTGCCTTGCACACACACACCGGGGATGAGAATCACACAGGTTAAACTCGTACCAATCGATGTGCTGACGTGGACTTGAGGGTGGCCGCTTCTGTGCACAGCGCGCGGATCGATCCGGACGTGCAGCTTGAATGAAGGAAGGTCCGAAGGACGAACCACCGCTTTGAAATCAGCACGAACGACGATCCCTGCTCCAGGAATGATTCAGCGCAGGCGACGACCTCAGCTCGGATGAAGAATCAGCACGGGGATCGAAGGTGGAGCGCAGCAAGGATGAACCAGCACGTAGGACAGCCAGCTTGAAGGACGTACGACGAGAGGGCAGCGAGACAGAACTGAAGTGCGATGGACATGTGTTTTATCGAGTGGAAAAGCTCCCTAGAATGTTCCACAGCCTCCCATTGGCCGGAGTAACATTGGTAGTTTGCTGGTGAAGCGTCCACGACCTGATTGGTTGCTGACGTGTCCACGACCTCTCATTGGTTGCCTGCTTGTGACGTGGCCACCTCATTGGTGGTTTGCTGGTGACGTGTCCACACCCTCTCATTGGTTGCCTGATGGTGACATGGGCGTTTCTTTTAGCCACGCCTACCTCCTTGCACATGAACCAACGTCTTCCTTCACCTACAGTCCTACACGAAGCTTTGAAATCCTGCCTAAACTCAACGCATATCTGCTTTAATTAATACACAATGGGAAGGGAGCTAATCTTTACATTTAATAAGAAATAACTGACTACTGCAGGCTACATGTTGTCGTGTAATTAACTAGAGGAGGTGTTCTTTACTGCAAAACCACAACAATATATATATATATATATTGTTGCGGTTTTTAGAACCTTCACATGTAAAAAAAAAAGAAGAAATTTTTGTTTTTTTGTTTTTCTATACTGAATCGAGGCTCGTGAAAGAGCTAACATTTACTTCACAAACAAATCAACCAGACAAACAAAATACCCAAAAAGAGGGAGCGGAAGACAAGATGGGGAGAAGGGGAAGCACACAATCACAACATCCGAGAGCAGGGAGATGTGTGGAAGGGAGAGGGCACGGGGGGAGGAGGCATGGGAAGGGGGGGGGGGAGAAGTATAAAACACAAGGACACCAAGGACTTCCTGGACAGAAGTTGGTATTTCAAAAAAGTGGAATTGGGGTGAAATTAGCAGGGGTAGAAAAGATCAAGGTTTTGGATGGGGGAAGATAAGAGATGGTGGTGAACAGCTGTTTTAAAGACTTGGAGGGTGGAGTGGGATTGAAGAGAGTGAGGGAGTTTGTTCCAGAGGTGGGAGAAAAGAGGAATGAAGGAGTGAAGGTGAGCAGAGAGTCTTGATTTTGGCAGTTTAAACATAAGAGGGTTGCAGGCAGATCTTGTGCGACCTGTAGGAATATTTGCGGGACAGAGCCCAGAAAGAGCTGGGGGGGGCAAGGCCAGAGAGGAGTCGGTAGAAGATGGAAATACCACCAACCTGCCTGCGGTGAGTGAGTGAGAGGCCCTTGGAGTTCGCTTCATCGCGGGAGATTCCAATGATTCTGAATGCTTTGGTTTCAACAGCGTGAAGGCGAGCTAGGTGTGAGGCAGGAGCACCAGCCCAGAGGGGAGAGCAGTATTCCATTGAGCTGCGGATGAAAGCCTTGTATGTGGTGAGGAGCTCAGGTGTGCCAAGGAAGGACTTCGCACGACGGAGGATGCCCAGTCGGCGACTGGCTTTGGAGGCCAGATTTGAAATGTGGTTTTCCCAGGAAAGATCATGGCAGATAGTGAGACCCAAAAGCTTGAGTGACAGAACTTATTGGAGAGGATTATTCAGAAAGTGGATGGGAGGGTTGTCCAGTCGGTCTTTTCGGAGAGACATCGTAAGAGTGTGAGATTTGTCAGGATTGAAAGACATGCTCCACTTGTTTGCCCAGTCTGTGATTTTGTCAAGGTCTGCAGAGAGTGAGGAGGCTGCAGACTGCCGATCTGCGGGATGAAGAATGGGATGAAGGGATGAAGGATGAAGATGATCTGAGGGATGAATGATCTGAGGGATGAAGATGAAGAATTTAGTAGTAAATTCCCTTATAAATAAACCCCTGTGTACATTTCCCCTTAATTGGCTGTTAATTGAAATAAGTGCACCTTAGTTAGTCCATGTACAACACGTAGCGAATCGTAGGACCCCTCTATAGTTATATCTTTATTCTGTGTTCCAGGTAAGGCTGTGTTTCCAATAGTTGACTCTCCATTGCATCAAATCAAATAAGATAGGATCCCTCGCAATATCCCCATGGCCTCCTAAAAGCGCCAGTATGGCGGCGTTCGCCGCTACTGCTTTGGGTTGTTTTCAGCGTCTGCAAAACTCCATTGCCCACGAGGTCATCTCGGAGAAGAAGGCCGTGGCCCCACCTCGTCATCAAAGGTGGAGCCAGGGAGCCCCCTAACGACCAACCAGGAATCGGTGGGCATGGCTTGAGAGGGCATGCACAAAAAGATCTAGCAGGTTCGTGAAGGTTCCACGGGGGTGGATATAAAACCCTGGGCGCAAGGCCCCCACCAGACTACGCATGAGGCAGAGACGCGCAGACGAGCAAGGAGAAGGTACGAGCGGATGAGCTTCAGAGGCACATGAGAAAGGAGCACTGGAGAGACGCATAAGGAGGCTGACGACCGGGGTTTTCGCGACTGAACCAAGAACAAGTGCGTGCCCGCGGGACACCAACGGCGTGCCGCGATTCCCGGACCTCCCTGCCGCCCGTTCTGTGGACCATCTGCCTTCTCATCCCTCCAGCCATTCCTGCCTGAGAACCCCCATTAGTGTACGTGAGTTTGTCCTGTTTGTCTTGTCCCTGGGAATAAGTTAAGCCTGTTTAAGAATGGCTTCTGTAAATTACTTTCGTTTCTTTGCTTCTCCTTTGGTTTCTTTGGTTGTGTAAATAGTTAATAATAAATACCTGTTCCTCCTTACTTTGGTTTCTTTCTCATCCGATCGCTTTAGTGATTTCCCGATTGAGCACCTGTGGCACGATTTTGGCCGAACCGCTTCGCAATCGGGTTTAGTCATTGTTAACGGCTCGCGCCGCAATCCGCTTCGCTCGGCACAATCCATCAATTACGCTGTGGCATGGGCGAGAATATTTCCTCGCTGACGGCCGGTGGTAATACTTAGGTATTAAGACTAATTGGGCTTACGACCCTACGTACCCATCGGTCGGAAGTGACATCATACTTCCAGGACCGGCGGAGACGGCCAGCTTAACAGGACAAGGGGATTAACCCCCCCCCCCCCCCCTAGCTAACGGGAGTGCCGTCCCCCGGATCCGTAACAATATATATATGTATATATATATATATATATATATATATATATATATATATATATATATGTATATATATATATATATATATATATATATATATATATATATATATATATGTATATATATATATATATATATATATATATATATATATATATGTATATATATATATATATATATATATATATATATATGTATATATATAATATATATATATATATTGTTATGTGTTCCTCTACGATCTCCTGGTCTCGGTACACCTCCGAACCCCGAGAGGAGCCACGGCAGAAAAATATGTTACTCTGTGTTAGAAATCAATAGTAAAACCACACCAATGATTATAAATGAACCAATAATATATTGAAAATCACACAGGACTAACGGTACAACAAATGGCAATTACGAGTGCACTCTATATACCATCAATAAAGTCAGATAACTCACTGCGCTCCCAGCGAGTGAAACGGACACTCCTCAATGTCTATATAACCTTTTCCAAGGCGAATGTGATTCGCTCCAGCGGTCGTTAGAACGATATCCAGTCGAAGCCCGAATCTCGCTCTCCAGTCGATATTCGAATCGTGTACAGTTGACAATGGTGATCGCCCCGCCGAAACTGTACAACGGCGCCCTTCAGAGGGGCACCTTCACCGCTCACTCAGCGAACCACAATGTAATTGGAGACGAAGCGGTCGCACACACACATCCCCAACAAACGGTAGGATGTTGGGGTGAAGTTGACGCGAGGCAAAACCTTTGTAGGTGTCCTAAGCGCGGGTTCAAAATGGCCGACGGCTCTTACTTGAGCCGATGCGACTAGGCGAGGGTTCGTCGAAATCTCAGCGCCCAAATCTGACTATGCAGATTTTCCACTCCAGCGATAATTCCTATCGCCGGATGTCCCTTCAAGGAACTCAAAATTCCCTCGCGACTTTCGGTATACCAGGCTCGCTATGGAGCCTTGACGTCACGTGTCTTCTCCAACTTTGCTCGCGCCGCCTCTTCCTCTTCACCTCTGCGTCTTCCGGTTTGGTTTCCTGTATCATTTTAAGGTAACCTTTTTAACTTTTAATAACTGTTCATAAACAATAAACCTTTGGAAGACAATGACAGTAAATAGAATCAGAAATCTTTCAAGTGGAGGAAAACCCCAAACGGAAGTGACGAATCCGTAACAATATATATATATATATATATAGATATATATATATATATATATATATATATATATATATATATATATATATATATATATATATATATAGATATACACGTAGTGTGTTCAAAAAGTATCCGACCTTTATTTTTCGTGCGTAAAAAAAAAGAAGCTAGGGAGGCGTTGATTGGTGCACGTATGTAGGCGATCCTAATGCACACGCGTGAATTTTTTCCCACCTGCAGAAGCTGTCATTCGACGGCAGACCGCCGATGAGTGAGGACATGTAAGTGAGCGCCGTCGGATTTTCGTTTTTGACAAAATGACGGAAAAACTTGAACAACGCTACTGCATCAAATTTTGTGTTTTTTGGCCTCGGGGATGTTGGATGCTTCCATTGTGATGACTGCAACTTGGTTTCTGGGTCGTACCCATAAACCCAGGACTCATCACCAGTGATCACTGTGTTGAGGAAGCTGGGATCGCTGTTCACAGTCTCCAGCATGTCCTGTGCGATCTCCAAATGGAGTTGCTTCTGCTCAATCGTTAGCAGCTTTGGTACAAACTTCGCTGAGATTCTCCTGAAGCCCAAATCCTCCTTCATAATGGAATGAACGGTGTTGAATCTTGCGGATCGTTTCCACTTGGGAATCGCCAAGCTTTACACAACATTTGATGCAGTAGCGTTGTTCAAGTTTTTCCATCATTTTGTCAAAAACGAAAATCCGACGGCGCTCACTTACATGTCCTCACTCATCGGTGGTCTGCCGTTGAATGACAGCTTCTGCAGGTGGGAAAAAATTCACGCGTGTGCATTAGGATCGCCTACATACGTGCAACAATCAACGCCTCCCTAGCTTCTTCTTTTTTTACGCACGAAAAATAAAGGTCGGATACTTTTTGAACACAGTGTTATATATATATATATATATATATATATATATATATATATTGTTACAGACGCGGTTGTGGATGTTGGTTTACCGAGCGGTTTGGTATGACCGCGTCTGCACGTTTACCCGATTATACTCGAACGTTGGCCGAGTCGCGCTACGCTAAATCAATTGAGGAAAAGGACACAACGGCTGGGTTAAAATGACACGACACCAAGGGTTCAGTTCTCAAGACCTCCGGAGGAGGTTATAATATTGCGGAAGGTCAGATTACAGGGATGAGAGAGGTACAGCATAGTAAGATAGGCACTTAATTACGGTCTTATAATAGCCCCGACAGACGACAGATAAACAGGACAAAACTGACTCACATGGGGATTGATGGCAAGGAAAGCGGGTAGTCGATGGCTCAAGGTGCACCTTGGCTCAGGGACAGAATCGACCCGGTCCGGTCCAGTAGATGCTGGGAGGTCGCTCAGCGCTCGGAGGTCGCGACTTGTCTCTTCTTCAAGCTCGGGGCGCATCTGACGTCACGTCCGGTAGGCTGCGTATATCCGGCGGGGAGTGACACACCCTCGGCTAGTTAGCTCCGCCCCAGATGGAATCGGTCCGCCCTTCTTATTGGGTGCGGGGGGGTTACCGGGCTCCGCCCTTGACGAGGAGCTGACAGTGAGCCCCTTCGTGGTAACCCCGTCGGAGCGCATGGTCAATGGCGGCTAACCAAGCCGGTGTGAGGACGCACACTCCCCGCACGCCGTTGTTGTAGTTGTTGTTTCATGGGGAAGATGGGAGGAGGTATGGGGAGGTCCTAAACTCACTACTGGTGCCATACCATCACATTCTGGTGCAACGAAGAGTCAGAATTAATGGAAACGAGTCCTTAACTGACATAGACTAAGAATAACTAGCAAGATGTCCGAAAGTTGTCTACGTGAGATGCGGTGGACCTGGGTACGACATTTAATGGGGGAAAAAGGGGAAGGTCGGTTCTACAGAGTGTTGTTTACAGACAATGGGACTAGGGAATGGGGGATTGGGGATAGTTGGGGAGTATTGGGGAAATAGGGGAATATTTACAAGCGGATATGGAGGCCAAATTCCATATCCGCAACATTGCACCCTTCTCTACCCTCGGGGCGTCCCGACCCGATAAATTTTTACCTATTTTAGTGTGGCACTCAGATGTAGTTCCCTCTACTATTAACTCTACCCTGAGTGCGACAGTTTTACAGATATTCACAAATGAGTAAATATGTCCCCCTGCGACGTTGCACCCTTCTCCTCACAGAAACACACCCACAGGATAACCGAATTGCGGAAAGAATTCGCAAACTAAACATACAGCCGGTAGGGAGCATTATTTACACAAGACTACGCTGATATTTACACTACGATCCAGGACCTGTTTTTGGAGGAACACATGCAGATGTTATGCATGGAGAGAGCATGCATGCCAGCATCGATACACCAACCCACGAGTGCTCTGTGGCCTTACGGCCTTTAATAACGTGCAGAGCACCCCTTCCAAGCACCAAAAGCACCACCCCATCACACAGTCAGCACCATCCGGTGCACCAATAAAGTGTTTATAAATCACCGGTGGTGTCGCAGCCGGCCGATGTTCTGCCGCTGGTCTTGCCTTCATGTGGTGCACTTGGCCTTCTTGCCTCCTTCAAAAATAAAGAAAGGCGCCAACCGCGTCCATTTCTTTATTGTGGCCGTCAGGGGGCCAACTATTAGTGGTTCACCTGTTTGGCATAGGTGCCACGTTGACCCAGAGGTCCATCAATGGGTGGTGCTTGGCCGCAAAAGAACTGCGGTCCATTGTGGGTGGCCACCAACATTGCGGTCCATATGGTGTATCGATCCAGGCAGCAAGCAGCGAAAGTGCAGGCCCACAACTGCGGAGCCAGCACCTCTCTCTCCTCTCTCTCTGCCCCAAAGCCAGATCCTCGGAGGTGGGAGACAAAAGAAAAGACAAGTGAGTAAGGTGGTAAGGGTGCAAAAGTGCACGCAATGTAAGGTAATGCACACTGGGGGCACATGGGAACCAGGTGAGACAGGTACGTTCCTACCGTACGCCCCCCCCCCCACCAGGTAACCTACATGGCCCCTCCCTTACCCCTTACTGTATCCACAAAACACAACACTACCCATAAACATCTACTTTACAAATCAACAAACGTCCCTACTGTCTTCCCCGTTCCTCCCATAAACCAAATTCGTCTTCTCTCCCTCCTAACCAATCAAATTTGCCATTTTCAACTCTCATCAAAATTTGCCATCTCCAACTCAACATCATAATTTGCCATCACCAATTCATCATCAGTCCCTCCTAAGGAGGGAGAGATGGAATCACCCCAATGTCTCATCCACGTCGTGATGCGTCTCACCAATCCACACAGCAATCCTTACTTCCTGCAACACAAAACAAAGAAAACACAGGTGTGGAGTCATCATCACCACAGGTAAGTGGCTGCGTATGGTGCGACAGGTTCATCAATCCTAACTATTTCCTAAATGACTTTAACAACTTTACATTACCCGGGGTCTTTCTCCTGCCAAACCATCGGCCCTCTTACACTATGGGTTCTAAAAACCAATTCCCATTGACCAAACTGTAATGCTTTTCAATTTGGGGTCTCACTCCCCCGATTCAACACTCGGTGCTCTCGCACAATTTCTGGGCTGTGACGTGTAGCTCTCCCAGCAGGTCTACCCACCTGCTCACCTCCACCACTGCAGTTGCCTCCGAGCTTACCTGCTCCTTACCCTAACCTAACTACCTGGGGAAGGCCCTCTGGCGCTCTCCCCACTCGGTGCCCTCTCTGGCACTGGGCTACCCGGGTCCGTCCTCCGGATCCTCGGGCCCCACTGACACTAACGGCTCCCAGAGCCCACCTGCGGCCTCACCTGGCCGACATCCTCACAGTGGTGGAGTGCCCAAACCAACTACACACACTAACAGGCTACACGCCCAGCCATTTCCACAACACTAATGCACCCATCCACAATACCATTCTGCAACCGCACCACAAATGCCAATATCCAACCACAATTTACCTATACCCTCTACCTAACACTTACACTACCCGCCCCGGGTATCCGTGATGGGGGTCCACTCTTCCCCCATTCATACCTCGCACCATGCACACCACTCCGTACCACTTACTCCAACTCTCTCCACACAACTGTACCTGCACACCTGGGCTCTCACACCTGGTGCCACCTGCACCCTTCTCTCCCCAAGCGCATTCGCGCTGATCCACAACACTCACTACTCATACACTGCTCCACACACCTGTCCAGTTGCACACCTGTGCAATCACACCTGTTCAATTCTCACACACACGGCATCATCTCAGCTAACTACTCCCTTCTGAAACTTGCGCTTCCCAGTCGTCCCTTTAAACTATTGCGCTCCCTCGTCATTATCATCCATACTAATCTACCTGCGTCCCCACTACAGGTATCAGTCACTAACTAAACTTAACGTCACCTAATGTCATCTTCGCTAGATCCCTATCAATATCCTAACCCACCCGGGCTAGTTTTCACTGCCATACACCCCATAAGCTATTGCGCATTTGCCCCCCTCTATGGGAAGGGTGGCAAGGATGCCACCCTTACCCACCGGGCCCATCGCTCCTCAATCCCCCAGTCCTCTGGCACTAATAAGCCCCCCTTATTCAGAGGTACTGGGTCCCGCCTCGGCATCTAAAGCCGAGGCAATCCACGGGGGCGCCTGCTCGCCGGTGTAAGGTCTTATCCGGTCGGCGTGGACGATCCGAGGGAGGGCTCGTGGCCCCATTTTGATCTTAATGACCATGTCACAGATTTGCGACAGGACGACTCCTGGGCCTTGCCAGGGGGAGGTGAGCTTTGGGCACCTTCCCTTCCGCCTCCGGGGATTAAAGAACCAAATCTTCATCCCCGGAGCGTATTGACTCCCCTGGCTCCGGTCGTCGTACCTGCGCTTCATCTTTTCCCCCGCCAGATGGAGTTGGCGGCGGGCGAAGGCATGGACTAGCTCCATGCCTTCCTCTAGGTGACGTGCGTACCCCTCCCTCGGCGGGTTAACCACTGTGTCTGGCACGGGACCGCATAGCAAGTCGGCGGGAGCCCGTAACTCCCGCCCATACATAAGCAACGCTGGACTGCATGCGGTGGCCCCGTGCTGGCTGGTTCGGTAGGCCATGAGCAAATAAGGGAGATGTTCGTCCCAGTCATCCTGACGGGTGGCGGTGAACAGTGCCAGTTGTTGGATTAAAGTTCGGTTGAATCTTTCCACCATCCCGTCAGATTGAGGTCTTAAAGGCGTTGTTCTGGTTTTCCGAATTGACAGGAGACTGCACACATCTTTTAGCAATTTGCTCTCAAAATTTCGTCCCTGGTCGGTGTGCAACTCCTGTGGAATCCCATGCCGGCACACAAATCCTTCCACGAAGGCCTGCGCTACCACCCCTGCTTCTTGGTTGGGGAGGGCGTAGGCCTCCGGCCACTTGGTGAAGTAGTCCATCACAACGAGGATGTACTTATTACCTAGGCGGGTGCGGGGTAGTGGGCCTAGGATATCCATGGCCACCCGCTCTAGGGGGGCCCCCACCTGGTGTAATTGAAGGGGGGCCCTCATCCTCCGTGCTGGTCCCTTTTTGGCAGTACAGGCGTCGCATCTCCGACACCAGTCCTGTATGTCGCGCCCCATATTCACCCAATAAAACCTCCGGCGTACCCGCGATATTGTCTTTGTCCTGCCCAAATGGCCGCCGGAGCGGGTACCATGCACCTGTTGCAATATGACGTTCTTGAATTTGTCAGGGACTATCACCAGCCAGGAGGTTCTATCAGAGGGAACCTCCACCCACTTGCGATACAAGATGTTATCCTTCAATTCCAGGGTCTGCCACTGAGCCCAATATGCCTTTGTTTGTGCCCCGAGGGGGGTGACCTCTTCCCCCTTTGGTCTTTGCCCCAATTTGACCCAATTGAACACTGGCCCCAGGACAGGATCCTCCTGCTGGGCCGTGCTCCATGCCAAAGTTCCGAATTCCTCATCTGCGGTTAGTGGCAAAATTGGCCCTCTCACCCGGGTTGCCCGGACAACGAGGGTCGGGTCCGAATCGCCCAATTGTTCCCTCTCCTCGTGTCTCGCACAAAATTTGCAGTTTTCCCCCAGACAAGGACGCCGAGAGAGTGCGTCCGCATTACCATGGGCCTTCCCGGCCCTATGGGCCACATCAAAATCGTACTGCTGCAACTTTTCCAACCACCTTGCAATTTGGCCCTCTGGTTCCTTGAACCGAAGGAGCCATTGCAAGGAGGAATGGTCAGTTCTAACCAAAAATTTCCGCCCGTACAAGTACGGGTGGAAATGGTTCATGGCAGCCAGCATAGCCAATAACTCTTTCAGAGTGACGCAATAATTTCGCTCGGGCCTACTTAAGGCCCGACTATAATAACCAATCACTCTCTCCACGCCCTCCTGTGTCTGGGACAAAACTGCGCCCAATCCTTCCTGGCTCGCATCCGTGTCCAGGGTAAATGCCCCGTTGCTAGTGGGGTACGCTAGAAGGGGTGCGGATGTTAGACACCCCTTCAATTTTTGGAAGGCCTCGTGGCACTCCCGTGTCCAATTAAATCGCGTCCCCTTCTCCGTAAGCCGGTGGAGGGGACGGGCCAACTCCGCAAATTTCGCCACAAAGCGCCGGTAGTAGGAGCAGAGTCCCAAGAATCCCCGCACCTCCTTGATGGTACGTGGTGCGGGCCACTCCTCTACCGCTTTAATTTTGTCTGGGTCCGTTTTTACCCCCTCGCGGCCGATCACGTGACCTAGATAGGCCACCTCTCTTGCAAACAAAGTGCACTTACTCGGGTTCAGCTTCAACCCTGCCTGTCTGAGGCACCCGAACACCTGGTCCAAATTAGCTACTGCCTGGGGGAACGTTTGGGCATGTACCAGGACGTCATCCAGGTACACCAGGCATGATTGCCATGGCATGCCGCCTAGTACATGCTCCATCAATCTTTCAAAGGTGGCGGGGGCGTTACACAAACCAAACGGCATCACAGTAAACTGATACAGTCCCTTACCTGTGGAAAATGCCGTTTTCTCCTTCCCTGCCCTATCCATCTCCACCTGCCAATACCCACTCTTGAGGTCCAAAGTTGTGAACCAATTTGAGCCCGCAACGGCATCGAGGGTGTCATCAATCCTTGGCAGGGGATATGAGTCCTTGAGTGTCACGTTGTTTAGCTGGCGATAGTCCACGCAGAACCGCGTGGTCCCATCCTTCTTTTTGACCAGCACAACAGGTGACATCCAAGGACTTCCCGAGGGCTCGATCACACCTGCGTCGAGCATTTTTTCAACCTGCTCGTCAGCTTCCGCCCTCTTGCTCCAAGGGAGCCGTCGGGCGGCCTGACGAATAGGCCGGGCCTCACCGGTGTGGATCTGATGTTTCACCAGGCCCGTACGTCCAATATCCTCGGTGGACAGGGAGAAGAGGTCCAAATGGGACCCAACCAGTTTGTGTAAGGCCTCCCTCTGAGTACCTCCCAACTCTACGCTACTACGATTTACCATCTCGCAAATGGGATCGGGCCAATTCCTACTTCTTATTGAAGGCTCCCCCCGGGGTCGGCTCGGCTGGACGTTCTCGCCCCTCACTGTCGCGACTTCCTCAACTGGGGTGCAGCCAGCTACCCTCGTGCCCCTTACTATAGTGCGTGGTTCTGTACTCATATTTATTACTCGGACGGCCACTACCGGTCCGTCCGTTTTTACAAGAGTGCGGCCCACGATTAAACCCGGTATGGACTGCGCTGCCACCGGTTCGACCAGGCCGCAGGACTCCTGCCATGTTGGGCGAGCTGCCCACCGGGCCGGCACTATCGCCTCGGCCCTTGGGGGGATGGTCACGGCCTCGGAAGCCTCCAGCTCCGCTCTCTCGGCCGTGCTCACTCCCCCTAACGGCAGCTCTTCTACTCCCACCTGCAGGATCCCCCGGCACAAGTCGATTTTACAGCCGCTGGCAGTCAACAGGTCCAACCCTATTAAACATGGGTCGCACACCTCCGCCACCCAAACATCTATCTCCCTCCTTACCGACCCTAACTTGAGGGTCACAGAACCACGCCCTATGATCGGGGCCGTTACCCCGGTAGCAAGCTGCAAACTATAATTTTGCAGGCGCTGGATCTTATCCCAGCCACCTGCGCTCGAATCAAGGACCACAGGGCTGATGATCGTGGCGCTAGCTCCTGTGTCCACTACGGCGTCTACCCCCACGCCGGCAATTTTGCATCTAATTGTCAGGCTACCGGTTCCAATTTGGCCACAATAAATGACCTGTCGCGTCAATGAGGGCTCTCCTCCATCCTCTGCTGCCGAACACCGCCCTACGTGCCCGACACCTTCTAGTTTCCCGGGGTCTGGCGGGGGGGTGTCTGGGGTCAGCTAACCCGCTCCCCCCTGGGCGGAGTTGAGGACCTCAACCGCCGGGGATCATCCCGGCGCACGGCTCGACAGTGCCGCGCCAGGTGACCCAGACGGTTGCAGGTATAGCACCTCACCTGATAAGGTGCTTGCCTCCGGAATTCCAAATTTCCCCCCCTGTAGGTCCGAATTGGATTACCCGCTCGTGGTCCACCGCGGGCCACCTCCGGGGCCGCCTGCCATGGTCCAGGTCCCGCCAGGCGCTGGTCCACCAGCCTCCGGACCATGCCCGCCAGGTCAGGACCCACGTCGGGGGCGGGCCCCCTAAGGGGTCCGCCCTCCATCGGGGGTCCCACCTGGCGGACCGCCATTGCGAGACGCTCGCCCCCCCGGGCCAGGGGCCTCGCTGCTTCCCAACGGGCCGCAGCGTCAGCCGCCTGGCTCAGAGTCTGCGGGCGCCACATGGCGAGCTGTTGCCGGAGCTCAATGTCCGGGAGGGCCTGGATAAAATGGTCCAGCGCCAGGCTTTCCCGGGAATCCGCTGCCATGCTAGCATGTGCGATCCCCACTGCGCGGCGAATGTCGTGGGCAAGTTCCCCGATGGCTTCCTGGGGCTTGCGTTTTCGCAGCGCGAGCTGAGCTTTAACAAGCTCGCTCTGCTGTTCAATGCCGAATCGATTAATTAGGGCGTCGCGGAGGGCTGGCAGGGTGAGAGCACCCGCTGGTAATGCCGTCAGCACCTCCGCCGCCGTGCCGCGCAATGCGGCCACCAGGTGTACTCCACCTTCGTCCTCACCCCAACCGTTGCCCTTACACACACAGTCGAACTGCGCCAGGTACGCGCGTAGATCACTCTTGCCGTCATACGGCGCGAGTGGGACCTTGTGGGACCACCTCGTATGCGAGTCGTTGCCCGCCTGCCGGACCCCGTGCGTCGCCCCTTGCGGGGTCAGCGCGGGGCCGAACCGGCCGGGCCCCCACAGTACATTACCCCCAAGGGGCTCCCGTGCCTCCCCGGTCCCTCCAACAACTACCCCTGTTGGTGTCGATGCATGGGTCACACCTCCGCAACCCGCTACCCATTCCATACCACCACAACCTTGCTCACCCACACCTCGCACCTCTCGTTCCATACCCTCCGGACCAGCCATACACCTCACTCGTGGCCTCTCACGAACATCCGGGTCTATCTCGACCCCCAAGCTTATTAAATCCCCTGGCGCATCATACGCACGACCATATTGGTCACCACTTACACCGGGTCCTCTTTCTCTTCGCTTCTCCTCCATCACCTGCGAATCCCTCATCCGGTTAATGAGCACATCATCACGATCCGAACACAGACTTTGGACCAATTCTTTTACTTCCTCCTTTATCTCTTTCTTATCCTCTCTCCGTCGCTTCTTAATTTCGCTCACCCCTTCTTCCACTTCTTCTAATTTCTGCTTCACCTCCTTCATCTCTTCGTGCGCCCCTTTAAGTTCTTCCTCTAACTCCACTTTATTTTTTTCTATGTGCTCCCGCACCTCCCGCTCTTTAACCTCCATCACCTCTACCACCTTGTCCATTTTCCTCGTCAGGTACTCATGTACCGTCTGACACTCTTTTTTAATTACCCCTACGTCCTTTTTCATCTCCTTCTGTGTCGATTTTAAACCCTCTATTACCGCTGTGTTCTTCTTTACCTGGTCCCCCAACTCCTTTTGTCCCACTGTCAGTTGTTCTACTCCCAGCGTCAACTCCTCTATACCCCCTTGCAGTTTTACAGTCCCCTTTCTCACCTCCTTCTCCATGCGCTCCTTACAGTGCCTCACCTCCTCGCGCACTCCTCCGACCTCCTCACTCACCTCTCTTCTGATCTCCTCTCCCATCACTTGCATCTCCTGCCCAGATGCCACCCTCATCTGCTCCATTTCCTCCCTGTGAGCATCCAGTTTGGTTTCTACCCCCATTCTGACCCCCTCTATCTGCTGCCCCATTTGTTTAACTTCCCTTTCCGCTTGGTCCCTCATGTCCCTCAATTTGCCTTCCATCCTGTTTTCTAACCCCTCTAACCCCTTTTGCATCCCTTCCATTTGATTCTCTTGAGCGGCCATTCTGTTTTCTACCCCCATTAACCCATTTTTCACCCCTTCTATCCCATTGTCTAACCCCTCTAATTTCTTGTCTAATCCCTCACCGGTACCCCTCGCTTCGTCCCTCATTACCCCCATTTGGCCCTCTAATCGCTCACTATCAGCCCTCATTTGCTCACTCTGAGCGTCCATCCGATTCCCCATTTGTCCCATACTGCTTTTCAAACCTCTAATTTGGTCTCCCAATTGCTCACTATTCTTTTCCATAAGGGCCGTCATTTGCATAAAAAAAAGATTCAAATCCCCCGGTGGCGTAACCACGGTCGCGGGCGTGTACGCCGTGGCCATCTGCGAGGCGCCATTTTGCGCGCCCGCAACGTCGGGCGCAACGACGCTATTTTGTGCGTCTGCTACCCTCACTGCTTCGCTCTCCTTATGTCCCTCATTTTGGTCCTGGACCGACCCTGCCTCACTCTCCTCTACCGGACCCCAGCCGACTTGGTCTGCCATAGCGCGACTTTCAAAATTCGGGTTTTTATATTTTGTAAAACACAATCAAATTTCGCCGTTATAATTTCGAGCGCGGGAAACGCGCTCCGGATCGAATTCTACCTCCCAACACCAATTGTTACCCTAGTGGTACAATTGGTGTTCCAAAATTTGGGCCTAATAAATTTAGTCCCAGGTCCGAATCCGACACTCCTGACACCAATTGTTACAGACGCGGTTGTGGATGTTGGTTTACCGAGCGGTTTGGTATGACCGCGTCTGCACGTTTACCTGATTATACTCGAACGTTGGCCGAGTCGCGCTACGCTAAATCAATTGAGGAAAAGGACACAACGGCTGGGTTAAAATGACACGACACCAAGGGTTCAGTTCTCAAGACCTCCGGAGGAGGTTATAATATTGCGGAAGGTCAGATTACAGGGATGAGAGAGG
This sequence comes from Myxine glutinosa, assembly GCF_964187855.1. NCBI lineage: Eukaryota > Metazoa > Chordata > Myxini > Myxiniformes > Myxinidae > Myxine > Myxine glutinosa. Next base: position 26,460,144 of record NC_136261.1, read on the forward strand.
TACAGCATAGTAAGATAGGCACTTAATTACGGTCTTATAATAGCCCCGACAGACGACAGATAAACAGGACAAAACTGGCTCACACGGGGATTGATGGCAAGGAAAGCGGGTAGTCGATGGCTCAAGGTGCACCTTGGCTCAGGGACAGAATCGACCCGGTCCGGTCCAGTAGATGCGGGGAGGTCGCTCAGCGCTCGGAGGTCGCGACTTGTCTCTTCTTCAAGCTCGGGGCGCATCTGACGTCACGTCCGGTAGGCTGCGTATATCCGGCGGGGAGTGACACGCCCTCGGCTAGTTAGCTCCGCCCCAGATGGAATCGGTCCGCCCTTCTTATTGGGTGCGGGGGGGTTACCGGGCTCCGCCCTTGACGAGGAGCTGACAGTGAGCCCCTTCGTGGTAACCCCATCGGAGCGCATGGTCAATGGCGGCTAACCAAGCCGGTGTGAGGACGCACACTCCCCGCACGCCGTTGTTGTAGTTGTTGTTTCATGGGGAAGATGGGAGGAGGTATGGGGAGGTCCTAAACTCACTACTGGTGCCATACCATCACATTCTGGTGCAACGAAGAGTCAGAATTAATGGAAACGAGTCCTTAACTGACATAGACTAAGAATAACTAGCAAGATGTCCGAAAGTTGTCTACGTGAGATGCGGTGGACCTGGGTACGACATTTAATGGGGGGAAAAGGGGAAGGTCGGTTCTACAGAGTGTTGTTTACAGACAATGGGACTAGGGAATGGGGGATTGGGGATAGTTGGGGAGTATTGGGGAAATAGGGGAATATTTACAAGCGGATATGGAGGCCAAATTCCATATCCGCAACAATATATATATATATATATATATATATATATATATATATATATATATATATATTGTTGCGGAGATGAGGATTGTATTTTTTTGATTGTGTGCTGTACTATTATTATTATTGGTTATTCTGCGCCCCCCTACCTCCGGAGCTGTGTAAAGGTGAAAGGGCATCCCATAATTAGTCCACAAGCATACACGTCAGCCAAGTAATAGAATACCCCTGTTGATAGTTATCTCTTATTCTGTGTTCTAGGGTAAGGCTATGTCTCCCATTAATTGAAGTACTCCATTGCACCAGTGAAAGAGAATAGATCCCCTTTCATTCCCATCCCCAAAACCTCCATTTCCTATCACATCCCCTTTCGTCATTGCTGAGCCCTCGATTCTCAATTACCTCCCCTCCAATAACCGCCATTGACCACGAGGCTCGAGTCGGGGAAGAAAGGCGTGTCTCCACCTCGTAATAGAGGGGAGGAGGGGCGTGCCCGCCCGTCGTCATCCAGGGCGGAGCCCGAGGGTCGCGCGACCAACCAGGGCCGAGGTGAGCACCCCGATGGGCGTGTCCAAAACGCCGGCGGCTTAATCGCTGGAGGCGCTATAAAAGGCGCGCACGGAAGTGAGTCGTGAGTTGGTCTGAGTTGGTTGAGAGTCGGTCGTCAAGTGGAGAGTGGTGAAGAGTCAGTCAGTAGAGTCGGTGGTCAGTTGGTTGCGTTGGTTGCGGTGAGGAGTCGGTGGTGGTGGTCAAGTGGTTGCATTGGTTGCGGTGAGGAGTCGGTGGTAAAGAGTGAGGGACCAAGAAAGAGTTGAGGGTTTGGACCAACGAGTCAGACAAGTCCTGGGACCGCAGCGGAGGCCGCAGCAGCAAGAACACCCAACAGCCACTTGGGGCCTGAACGGCGGTTTGGAGCAGGGCCGAAAAGGAACGGCGGCTGCTAAACGCGCCGGTTGAGCTGCAGGACCCCCTTGGACCTCCCTCTCCCTCCAGCCATCCACCTCCTGCCTTTCCATCCTTCCTGTGTATGTGAGTTTGTTTTGTTTGTTCTGTCCCTGGGTATTTAATTAAGTCTGTAGGTAAGCTAAAATTTGCACTGTCACCTGCGTCTTATGTGTTGTAAATAAACCTTGATTGCTCCTTTTTGCTTGTGTAAATAATAAATCCAATTACTCTTCTGTCCGTCTTCTCGTTTTATTCCTTTTCCTCTTTGCATTCGTCGTTTTCGTCTTTTCCCTCATTGAGCAGCTGCGGTGCGATACGGCCAAAGTTCTGGGTGAATCGGGTGAGTCAGGGATCCTGTAACGGTCGCGGCAATACCACCGCTCGGTAAATAACATCTTAATCCGCGATCCGTAACAATATATATATATATATATATATATATATATATATATATATATATATATATATATATATATATATAGTCCTGTCCATGCCGATAAAAACCGGTCTCGGACGGATTGCCGATCGAGCATAACACTCCGAGGCATTCAGTCAAAATATAACGGAGTTAATACGCACGTGGGGGAGGGCGAGCTCTTACCTTCACGGTCCCGCCGGACGTCTTCGAACCTGGGATAATTAATGCCAACCGACACGGATTTAGAATGTACAAAAATACCGGCTTTATTGAAGAAATGCCGGTGAACCAGGAATCTACTATATAAGAGAGCCGTTGGTCTGTCTGTGTGTGTGTCGCCGTTTTTCTCAGAGATGGCCGAACGGATCTTTGTCAAACTCTTTGTGTGTCGCCTTTTTAACAAAAAGGTAAAATTATGATTTGACATTTGTGTTGGATTCTGATTTGGATGTAATTGCTTTTCCATTATATTTGCCCTCATTTCAAATGTTAATGTTTCTTTTTCGCTTGAGCAACGCCGGGTACTCCAGCTATAAACGCTTGTGGCGGACACAAAAGCCCACTGGCGTGGTGACATCATTCCACGCACCAAGTGGGCGGTGGCCACGCCCGAGGGGTAGGCGTGGCCTCATGATATACACCGGGCGACCAGCCCGGAGGAGTTCAGTGTTACAGTGTAGTCTTACAATAAAGACGTTTATATGTTACCGCTTGTCCGCTTCCTCCTTGCTCACAAGCAGCGCGCGTAACGCCGCGCTTTACTGGTGACCCCGACAGGCTCCCCTGGGTCCTGCTGGGCCTCCGGACGGCGCCCAAGGAGGACCTGCGCGCATCCGCGGCGGAGTTGGTCTTCGGGCAACCGCTGCGGGTGCCGGGCGAGTTCCTCCCCGACTCCACGGCACCATGGTCCGCGGCACAGCAGCGCTCCGCTCTGCAAGAGACCGCCCAGAGGTTCGCCCCGGTGCCAACGGCATGCCACGGGCACCCACCGACGCACGTCGCCCCGGAGCTTCGCACGGCGGAGTACGTCTTCGTCCGCCACGATGCCCATCGGACACCACTGCGGCCCCCGTACGACGGGCCTTTCCGCGTGCTGGAGACCGGGGCGAAGCACTTCACCCTGGACATCGGCGGTACTCCTGACCGCGTTTCGGTAGACCGCCTCAAGCCGGCCCACCTCGATGTGGACCATCCACCGCCAGTGGCCCGACCCCCACGTCGGGGCCGCCCTCCTGCGGGCGGACCCCCGGCACCGCCCAGCCCCGCCGCCACGGCGCCCCCCGGTCCTGCACCCATCCCAGGGGCAGCCAGGGGCATCCCACCTGGTATCCCTGCACCCCGGACGCCGCTGATCGCCAGGGGGCGCTTCGGCCGGGTCATTCGTCTGCCCCGCAAACTGGCCCTCCAGGTGCGCGGGAATTCTGGGGGGGCGCGTGTGGCGGACACAAAAGCCCACTGGCGTGGTGACATCATTCCACGCACCAAGTGGGCGGTGGCCACGCCCGAGGGGTAGGCGTGGCCTCATGATATACACCGGGCGACCAGCCCGGAGGAGTTCAGTGTTACAGTGTAGTCTTACAATAAAGACGTTTATATGTTACCACTTGTCCGCTTCCTCCTTGCTCACAAGCAGCGCGCGTAACGCCGCGCTTTACGCTTATATACTTTATTGGGGTACAAATCCAAATACAACTTTGGCTCGGGGGTAACATAGGCTATGTGGCCGAGGCCTAAATTCGGGGGTATGGGGGACCGGGAGAGGGACGTAAATTCTCTATGTAAATGTGTACCGTGCAGCGCCGTCCACCCATCAACCTGGTGATGGTGGCTGAGGGTATTACAATTTCCTTTTTTACCTGGGCAATACTGAGGTGAAAGCACTCTTTTCAAAGGTAAATTTTTCCTCCTTTCCTTCCCCCCTCCCCCAAAACGGAGGAGCTGTCAAAGCCCCCCCCCCCCCAAAAGATGTATATGTAGTATATCTTTCCCCTCCCACTCCCTTCCCCACCCCACCCCCTCGGCGGCGGGTGGACGTGGAACTCAACGACAGGTGGAACTCGGTGGTGGGTGGACGTGGAACTCAGCGGCGGGTGAACATGGAACTCTGCGGCAGGTGGAACTCGGTGGTGGGTGGACGTGGAACTCAGCGGCGGGTGAACGTGGAACTGTGCGGCAGGTGGAACTCGGTGGTGGGTGAACGTGGAACTCAACGGCAGGTGGAACTCGGTGGTGGGTGGACGTGGAACTCAGCGGCGGGTGAACGTGGAACTCAACGGCAGGTGGAACTCGGTGGTGGGTGGACGTGGAACTCAGTGGCGGGTGAACGTGGAACTCAACCGCCGGTGGAACTCGGTGGTGGATGGACGTGGAACTCAGCGGCGGGTGAACGTGGAACTCTGCGGCAGGTGGACATGGAAATTGGCAGCAGGTGGACGTGGAACTCTGCGGCGGGTGGACGTGGCATTTGGCGGCAGGTGGAACTTCACGGCGGGTGGAACTCTGCGGCGGGTGGACGTGGAACTTGGCGGCTAGTGGATGCGGAACACGGCGGCGGGTGAACGTGGAACTCGGTGGCCGGTGGAACTCGGCAGCAGGTGGATCTCGGCAGCGGGTGGAACTCGGCATCGGGTGGAACTCGGCGGCGGGTGGAACTCGGTGGCCGGTGGAACTCGGCAGCAGGTGGAACTCGGCAGCGGGTGGAACTCGGCATCGGGTGGAACTCGGCGGCGGGTGGAACTCGGTGGCCGGTGGAACTCGGCAGCGGGTGGAACTCGGCAGCGGGTGGAACTCGGCATCGGGTGGAACTCGGCATCGGGTGGAACTCGGCGGCGGGTGGAACTCGGTGGCCGGTGGGACTCGGCAGCAGGTGGAACTCGGCATCGGGTGGAACTCGGCATCGGGTGGAACTCGGCATCGGGTGGAACTCGGCGGCGGGTGGAACTCGGTGGCCGGTGGAACTCGGCAGCGGGTGGAACTCGGCAGCGGGTGGAACTCGGCAGCGGGTGGAACTCGGCATCGGGTGGAACTCGGCGGCGGGTGGAACTCGGCAGCGGGTGGAACTTGTCACTCGGCAGTGGGTGGAACTCTGCGGCGGGTGGACGTGGAACTGGGCGGCGAGTGGACGTGGAACTCGGCAGCAGGTGGAACTTGTAACTCGGCAGCGGGTGGAACTCTGCGGTGGGTGGACGTGGAACTCTGCGGTGGGTGGACGTGGAACTCTGCGGCGGGTGGAACTCGGCAGCGGGTGGAACTTGTAACTCGGCAGCGGGTGGAACTCGGCAGCGGGTGGAACTCGGCAGCGGGTGGAACTCGGCATCGGGTGGAACTCGGCATCGGGTGGAACTCGGCGGCGGGTGGAACTCGGCAGCGGGTGGAACTTGTCACTCGGCAGTGGGTGGAACTCTGCGGCGGGTGGACGTGGAACTGGGCGGCGAGTGGACGTGGAACTCGGCAGCAGGTGGAACTTGTAACTCGGCAGCGGGTGGAACTCTGCGGCGGGTGGACGTGGAACTCTGCGGCCGGTGGAACCCGGCGGCAGGTGGACCTTGTAACTCGGGAGCGGGTGGAACCCGGCGGCAGGTGGACCTTGTAACTCGGCAGCGGGTGGAACCCGGCGGCAGGTGGACCTTGTAACTCGGGAGCGGGTGGAACTCTCCCCCGGCTGAGTCATACAGTCATACCAAAGGCTTTGAAAGTGCTACGTGCTGCTTCCTTGCTTCCGCATTTTAAATGGATGGAGCATGGACAAGCAACCATATGTTGGCAACCATAGCGCCCGGCTTTGGTCCTGCGTTTTTTGTTCTTTTTAATGTCAAGCAAGCCGGAACAATCGTTCTTGTGATGGTTTCAAGGATTGTGGAAATGTGAGAGGAGTTTAGACATTTTTCTTCCGCTCTGCCTCTGGCAATGAATCCAGTAGTGGAGATGGGATAACTCGTGAGGTACAAACCAAGTAGCTGCTGCGTCACCGTGACTGGCGATGATGCAATTCCCGCCAAAGCGGCATCCCAAGCGCACCACGTATTTTAGAACTGGATTGAAAACAGAATGTTTTGAGTGAATCTGGTGGAGCCTCGACGCGTCGGCCTTACCAGGACGCCTGTTGTGTTAACGGATAGGTAACAGACTTGTGGCTGCATTTCGAGCTATCGCGATGAGGCGCCAGTCGTGGAGTCGACCTCGGTATATCGAGTTCCAGACGCATGAGCGGACTGAGGGGAGGGAGGAATCCTGAAAGCTCGAGTGTACGGACAAAGCCTTGCGTCGCCGGGCCGCCATTGGACCGACGTCAGGAAGCAGGGGGAGGGCTCAGCTTATGCTTCCAGTGAGGCGAAGAGCTGGGAATACGAGGGGATGCTGGAACAGATGAAAAGGTGGGGGCTCGGGCATGGAGCAAGGAGCCGGTTGTGGGAGGGAGACGGACACAGGCGGGAGCGGGGCGGTGGCTTTGAGTGGCTCATACGAGGCGGGAGCGAATATTACCAGCAGGAGCGACGTGCAGGCGACTCCACCGCGTCCGTGCTTTTTGGGTCCGTGCAGAGACGGAAAGAGGACGCTTTGATCCGAGGCAGTGGCTGCTCGGGTGAGAAATCGAGTTTACTCGGGCGACGTGAGCTTGCTGGTGAGAATGAGTGGAATAGGTGCGAGGAGTGAGGAATGGAGACGTGACAGGATGCGAGTTCGCGCCTTCGATGTGGAGCGGTCGTGATTTTTGGGGGATTTGCGAAGCTGGCTTCTCGTGCTCCCGGGAGTGAGATCGAGGGATGTGAGCCCGAATTGCGGGAGACTGAGTGGATCAGAGTGAGTGTGGCGGCTGACAGCTAGCTGGGTGTGGTTTAACATCGAGGCTCCTCAAGTGTCGCGCAAAGCTGAGAGAACGGCAGGAGCAACATAATAGCATATTCTGTCTCCGAAGAGCGACGGAGGAGTGATGGTCGGATCAGGGCGAAGACCTCCATTGGTGGTTTGGGCAGGATGAAGCAGGGATGGGTTGGATGTGATGTGCAGTGTTACAACTGGCTCGTTGTGGGATGCAGATATAGTTGTGTTAACACAAGGTGGTGGCAGTTGGAATGAGGCATTAGGTATTGGTGAAGGAGTAGAAGCAAAGATCATGGCTACCTACCTCGAAAAGGCACGAGGAGGGAGAAGGGCAGGAATTAATTAATGAATGAAGAAGAAGAAGAAGAAGATTGCTCCTGTATTTATGGATCGACATGAATGAAATGTAAAGATGGTTTTAAGGCATTAATAATAAATTAAACTTTATTTAACATAAATTATATATTTAATAAATTTAACATACATAATAAAATTGTACTTTATTCAACATAAATAATTAAATAAATAATTAATTATGAATCATCACGGTTGATTCGATATATCAATTGTGGGAATGGATATATGCAATTAATATATATATATATATATAAATATATTTCTGGATTTGTTCGGATTGTTTAACATTGGTAATGATCGTGCGGTGGTGGAATGATCAGACCTGACGACCATCAAGGAATAGACATTAGTTGCTCACGAAGAGAGAGATAGCGATAGAGAGAATAACTGTAAATTCTGTTGATGCGTTACTGTGAGTGTGATCAGTAATCATTGCCTGTTAGCAGAGCTGCCGCAATCTCACTACATCATCCAGGATGATCATCACCTCGGTCCAGGTGCTCCCAAATAGGAGGATGGAGCTGATTTTAACACTCCAATGTTTAGCTCTATTTGAGTGCATTTTGTATTTGCCACCCACGTCCTCCTCTGTGCATCTTGGCATTCCTTTTTGAGGATGATCTTAATGCGGAATCACAACATTTTGTGCATTGTGAGGCCACGTGACATAATAAGTTCATTTATGCTTTCATCTGGCTGCGTGGGCTGACATTGTGGCCTAGAGGTGTGCACACTCACATCTTAGCTGCACACTCACACCTTAGCCGCACACTCACATCTTAGACGTACACTCACATCTTAGCTGCACACTCACATCTTAGCAATACACTCACATCTTAGCTGCACATTCACATCTTAGCTGCACACTCACATATTAGCTGTACACTCACATCTTAACTGCACACTCACATCTTAGCCGTACACTCACACCTTAGCCGCACACTCACATCTTAGACGTACACTCACATCTTAGCCGCACACTCACATCTTAGCCACACACACATCTTAGCCATACACTCACATCTTAGCCACACACTCACATCTTAGCCACACACTCACATCTTAGCCGCACACTCACATCTTAGCCGCACACTCACATCTTAGCCGCACACACACACATCTTAGCCGCACACACACATCTTAGCCGCACACACACATCTTAGCCGCACACTCACATCTTAGCCGCACACACACATCTTAGCCGCACACACATATTAGCCGCACACACATCTTAGCCGCACACACATATTAGCCGCACACACATCTTAGCCACACACTCACATCTTAGCTGCACACACATCTTAGCCGCACACACACATCTTACCCGCACACTCACATCTTACCCGCACACTCACATCTTAGCCGCACACTCACATCTTAGCCGCACACTCACATCTTAGCCGAACACTCACATCTTAGCCGCACACTCACATCTTAGCCGCACACTCACATCTTAGTCGAACACTCACATCGTAGCCACACACTCACATCTTAGCCGCAGTCACATCTTAGCCGCACACACATCTTAGCCGCACACTCACATCTTAGCCGCATACACATCTTAGCCGCACACTCACATCTTAGCCCTACACTCACATCTTAGCCGCACACTCACATCTTACCCGCACACTCACATCTTACCCGCACACTCACATCTTTCCGCACACTCACATCTTACCCGCACACTCACATCTTAGCCGCACACTCACATCTTAGCCGCACACTCACATCTTAGCCGAACACTCACATCTTAGCCGCACACTCACATCTTAGCCGCACACTCACATCTTAGCCGCACACTCACATCTTAGCCGAACACTCACATCTTAGCCGAACACTCACATCTTAGCCGCACACTCGCATCTTAGCCGCACACTCACCCCTTAGCCGCACACTCACACCTTAGCCGCACACTCACATCTTAGACATACACTCACATCTTAGCCGCACACTCACATCTTGGCTGCACACACTTCTTAGCTGAACTCATATCTTAGCCGCACACACATCTTACCCACACACTCACATCTTACCCGCACACTCACATCTTACCCGCACACTCACATCTTTCCCGCACACTCACATCTTACCCGCACATTCACATCTTAGCCGCACACTCACACCTTAGCCGCACACTCACATCTTACCCGCACACTCACATGTTAGCCATCTACCCTGGGTTTCACCCCGACCCAGCTATAAAACTGTCATCCCGGTTTTTCCACGTGCACCTGTATCACAACCCTTGGATGGGCAAACGGTCGTCGGTCGTCCCACCTGACGGAATTATTCGGTGGACGTTAAAGTTCCCAACGGTGTCCTTCGCGAAGAGGGCGCGAGTTATCTCTGGCACCCTGAACAGATTACAAATTCCAGCCCTAACTACTGCTAGGAGAGGGATGGCAAACAGTTTTTAACAGATCGGGTTCCATGTTTGTTCTTCGACGACTTTGTGCGTACCTGGCATGTCGTCGTTCGGATAGGAATACCATGGCGCAATGGAACAAGCATGGCCTGATGAATTTGTCAAACCTTTCCTGCCACACCCATGAGAAGGGAAGCTATGAATGGGGGAATCGATATGAGGATGTCCAAAGGAACGAGCAAACATGATCATCATGCTTATCAAACTCACAACTCTAGGTGTTGCCATGGAGAGTTTAAAATGTCGCTTATGGACCACTCTTTGTCTGTATATCAAAGGGGAGCGAATGAGCGGAAGGAGATGTACGAAGGGGGGTTCTGAAGAGGTTAGAAGGTAGTTAGAATCTCATGATCAGAGATAACAATAATGCCGAAGGATGTAACCTCCACATATAAAGAATGGAACTTCGGCCCCACAGCAATAAAGGATCATTTGTTAAACCTCATCAAATCTCTTGCCGAGCCTTTTTGTGCCCTATCCCTTGTTGTTTGTACCCCATCCCTTGTTGTTTGTGCCCTATCCCTTGTTGTTTGTGCCTTATCCCTTGTTGTTTGTGCCCTATCCCTTGTTGTTTGTGCCCCATCCCTTGTTGTTTGTGCCCCATCCCTTGTTGTTTGTGCCCCATCCCTTGTTGTTTGTGCCCCATCCCTGGTTGTTTGTGCCCTATCCCTTGTTGTTTGTGCCCTATCCCTTGTTGTTTGTGCCCCATCCCTTGTTGTTTGTGCGCTATCCCTTATTGTTTGTGCCCTAGCCCTTGTTGTTTGTGCCCCATCCCTTGTTGTTTGTGCGCTATCCCTTATTGTTTGTGCCCTAGCCCTTGTTGTTTGTGCCCCATCCCTTGTTGTTTGTGCCCTATCCCTTATTGTTTGTGCCCCATCCCTAGTTGTTTGTGCCCTATCCCTGGTTGTTTGTGCCCCATCCCTTGTTGTTTGTGCCCTATCCCTTGTTGTTTGTGCCCTATCCCTTGTTGTTTGTGCCCTATCCCTTGTTGTTTGTGCCCTATCCCTTGTTGTGTGTGCCCTATCCCTTGTTGTGTATGCCCTATCCCTTGTTGTTTGTGCCCTATCCCTTGTTGTTTGTGCCCTATCCCTTGTTGTTTGTGCCCCATCCCTTGTTGTTTGTGCCCTATCCCTTGTTGTTTGTGCCCTATCCCTTGTTGTTTGTGCCCTATCCCTTGTTGTTTGTGCCCCATCCCTTGTTGTTTGTACCCCATCCCTTGTTGTTTGTGCCCTATCCCTTGTTCTTTGTGCCCCATCCCTTGTTGTTTGTGCCCTATCCCTTGTTGTTTGTGCCCTATCCCTTGTTGTTTGTGCCCTATCCCTTGTTGTGTGTGCCATATCCCTTGTTGTTTGTGCCCCATCCCTTGTTGTTTGTGCCCCATCCCTTGTTGTTTGTGCCCCATCCCTTGTTGTTTGTGCCCCATCCCTTGTTGTTTGTGCCCTATCCCTTGTTGGTTGTGCCCTATCCCTTGTTGTTTGTGCCCCATCCCTTGTTGGTTGTGCCCCATCCCTTGTTGTTTGTGCCCCATCCCTTGTTGTTTGTGCCCCATCCCTTGTTGTTTGTGCCCTATCCCTTGTTGTTTGTGCCCTATCCCTTGTTGTTTGTGCCCCATCCCTTGTTGTTTGTACCCCATCCCTTGTTGTTTGTGCCCTATCCCTTGTTCTTTGTGCCTCATCCCTTGGTGGTTGTGCCCTATCCCTTGTTGTTTGTGCCCTATCCCTTGTTGTTTGTGCCCTATCCCTTGTTGTTTGTGCCCTATCCCTTGTTGTTTGTGCCCTATCCCTTGTTGTGTGTGCCCTATCCCTTGTTGTGTGTGCCATATCCCTTGTTGTTTGTGCCCCATCCCTTGTTGTTTGTGCCCCATCCCTTGTTGTTTGTGCCCTATCCCTTGTTGGTTGTGCCCTATCCCTTGTTGTTTGTGCCCTATCCCTTGTTGTTTGTGCCCCATCCCTTGTTGGTTGTGCCCCATCCCTTGTTGTTTGTGCCCCATCCCTTGTTGTTTGTGCCCCATCCCTTGTTGTTTGTGCCCCATCCCTTGTTGTTTGTGCCCTATCCCTTGTTGTTTGTGCCCTATCCCTTGTTGTTTGTGCCCTATCCCTTGTTGTTTGTGCCCTATCCCTTGTTGTTTGTGCCCTATCCCTTGTTGTTTGTGCCCTATCCCTTGTTGTTTGTGCCCCATCCCTTGTTGTTTGTTCCCAGGCCCGGATTGAAGCTGCTTATTCATCTGTCGCAACTGAGACTCCTGGTTGTCCCTCTCCACAGGCAAATAACAGACTAAAATTTGACTAATAGCTCAGTGTGACCTCCTCTTCCTCCTGGTTCTCCCCCATTCTTCTTCTTCTTCTTTTTGACAGCACAAGGCTGTGGGGTAGTGTCATTGGCTGATGGTGTGGCTGTGCCGCTGATAAAATGCCCCCTGTTGGTTATGGCAGGAATCTGTAATTTGTCCATGGTGCCGAGGATAGCTCGCGAATGACATCATGGGATCTTGGATCTTTCGCCACTCTGAATTATCCTTCACCAGCCAATAGGGCTTCATGGAATGACCAATTACCCTGCGCTCGCCAAACGAAAAGCGGGGTTAAGCAATCGAGTGAGTACATGTGCCGTGCGTCTGCCGTGTGCCGTGTCTACATTTTAAAAACTCATTTTCTTCGCAACCGTTGGTCCGATTGAGATGAAATATTACCGTAGGAGTGCCGCTGCCTGTAGATTTCTTTGCTGATAATTATGACGTCATAGGTCACGTGGTACGGACGCCATCTTGGAAAAACGTTACACCTCTATATCTCCATAACCGCTTAATGCAAAAATTGAAACATGGCTTATTGTCAAGTACACCCCATGGGGAATAAGATATGTTAATGATGATGTCATAGGTGCCTCCATTATGACGTCATAATTCGACAAGTACAACGCTTGATCTGATAAGTATGAAAAAAAAAATTCCTCTGCAACTGTTAGTCCGATGAACACGAAATTTTCAGAATATGAGTGGCTCCTCCTGTAGAATTGTTCTAATGATAATTATTATTATTTTTTTTTTGTATACTGAATCGAGGCTCGTGAAAGAGCTAACATTTATTTCACAAACAAATCAACCAGACAAACAAAATATACAAAAAGAGGGAGCGGAAGACAAGATGGGGAGAGAAAGGGAAGCACACAACCACAACATTTGAGAGCAGGGAGAAGTGTGGGAGGGAGAGGGCTTGGGGGCAGGAGGCGTGGGAAGGGGGGGGGGGTGGGAGAAGTATAAAACACAAGAGGACCGAAATTAGCGGGGGTAGTAAAGATCAAGGTTTTGGATGGGGGAGGATAAGAGATGGTGGTGAACAGCTGTTTTAAAGACCTGGAGGGTGGAGTGGGATTGAAGAGAGTGAGGGAGTTTGTTCCAGAGGCGGGAGAAAAGAGGAATGAAGGAGTGAAGGTGAGCAGAAAGTCTTGATTTTGGCAGTTTAACCACAAGAGGGTTGCAGGCAGATCTTGTGCGACCTGTAGGAATATTTGGGGGACAGAGCCCAGAGAGGGCTGGGGGGGCAAGGCCAGAGAGGAGTCGGTAGAAGACGGAAAGACCACCAACCTGCCTGCGGTGAGTGAGTGAAAGGCCCTTGGAGTTAGCTTCATCGTGGGAGATTCCAATGATTCTGAACGCTTTGGTTTCAACAGCGTGAAGACGGGCTAGGTGTGAGGCAGGAGCACCAGACCAGAGGGGAGAGCAGTATTCCATAGAGCTGCGGATGAAAGCCTTGTATGTGGTGAGGAGCTCAGGTGTGCCAAGGAAGGACTTCGCACGACGGAGGATGCCCAGTCGGCGACTGGCTTTGGAGGCCAGATTTGAAATGTGGTTTTCCCAGGAAAGATCATGGCAAATAGTGAGACCCAAAAGCTTGAGTGACAGAACTTCTTGGAGAGGATTATTCAGAAAGTGGATGGGAGGGTTTTCCAGTCGGTCTTTTCGGAGAGACATCGTAAGAGTGTGAGATTTATCAGGATTGAAAGACATGTTCCATTTGTTTGCCCAGTCTGTGATTTTGTCCAGGTCTGCAGAGAGTGAGGAGGCTGCAGACTGCCGATCTGAGGGATGAGGAATGGAGCGACAGAGAGTAGAGTCGTCAGCAAAGAGATAGAGAGGATTTTCAAGAGAGTCAGAGAGATCATTGATGAAGACCAGAAAAAGCACAGGGCCCAGAACACTACCTTGGGGAACTCCAGCCTGAACAGGAAGAGGAGATGAGAGAAACCCATTCAGGGCCACACGTTGACTACGACCAGAGAGGAAGTCCGCCAGCCATGCGTGGAGATTTCCATGGATACCAAAGGAGGAGAGTTTGGTGAGCAGAGCAGGGTGCCAGACCGTATCGAAGGCACGTGAAATGTCAAGGGAGACGGCTCTAATTTCCTGTTTGGCGTTGAGGACCTCCATCCATTGTTGAGAAAGCAGAAGCAGCATGTCCAGAGTAGAGTGACCAGGTCTGAAACTAAATTGATGATCAGAGATTATGACGTCATTGGTCACGTTGTACAGGCGCCATCTTGGAAAAATCTTGGAAAATCTTCTCCTCTGAAACTGCTTAACCGATCAATGCAAATCTTTAACTAATTGATCAACTACCCATGGGAAATATAGTTTGATAAACGTGACATTATCAGTCACTGGTCTGGCAGCCATACTAGATTTAAAAAAAACAACCGTAAAAAAACAGTAGAGTTGGCTTGCACCAAGTCCTTCTCAAGACTGCGCAGGGTAAGTATTCTATGAATACCATCTAGTTATTCATGTAACTCATTCGTTCGATTACGATACACGTTTCCTCTTCTTCATAGGCCCCTCTACACACAGCATGATTAGTGCTATTCTCTATTCATAACTCGTTTGTGTGGATTTGAAATTACCCACAATTCGATGCGAACGTTTTTTTGTTGTTTTTACACATTTTCTCCATAATTCATCGGTGCCCCCTGGGTAGTGGGGTCTTTAATCGTTGCAACAGTCGCACCATTGTTTTTCTGGCTCTCCTTGTCCCAAAACAGCTGATTTTTAATATACACTCCTAATAACGTTTGACTTTTTCCTCTTTTATGAGCCTTCACTTCGGTGATAAAATGAGTGCCACAAAGGATCTGGCTTTTCGAGTAGTGCGGTGAGAATATGTTTGGGTTTTTGAGCAAGCCCCTTGAATATATGACCCGAGGCAGCAGAAATTTACGACTTTACGAAGCTGTGAGTCGGTGAAAAAACCAAAAAAAACCAACCGCTTTGCCTCAAAATCCTTCCAGAAAGAGAAGGTAAAACATTATTTTAAAGGAATGGTGACCAAGCTATAATCTGCAGGTATCAAAGTGGATTCAGTAGCCAAATTGTTCTTGTCCAATGCATATTGGACTTGGATTCAATTCCGAATTGCGTCAATTCCGAGGCGTGGCTGTGCCTGCTGAAACACTCCTTGATGCGCTGCCCTGAGATCTTCGAACCCAGGGCTAGACAAGTCGAGCATACCTCTCGGGCCTAGGCTATGGTGCCAGCCCACAATAACTCAGTGATGAAGCCAATTGTTTAACAACACTGACTATTCCCTGATGCATATCAAGACTAGAAGGGCACTCAGTAGAGAGCATACCTCCGCCTAGTTGGCCATATCACTCAATGGTGAAGAATCCCTTAAATTTTTTTACTAGCCGGATCCGGATCTTCCCCAGAATTGAATCGATTCTTCCTTGTCAGACATCAAACCTGTCCACCAAGTTTCGTCCAAATCGGTCCATAACTTTTTGAGATATCCTGCTATGTATCGTTTTTAGCCCCGTCTCCCAATGCTGAAGAATCACTTGAAAAATTAAATAATTCTCATATCCGGATGCATATTCAGATCTTCACCAAAATCGAATCGAATCGTCCTTGTCAGACACCAAACCGATCCACCAAGTTTCGTCCAAATCGGTCCATAACCTTTTGAGATATCCTGCTATGTATCGTTTTTGGCCCTATCTCCCAATGGTGAAAAATCACTTATGCATTAAATAATTCTCATATCCGAATCCATATTCAGATCTTCACCAAAATCGAATCGAATCGTCCTCGTCAGACATCAAACCGGTCCACCAAGCTTCGTCCAAATCCGTCCTTAACTTTTTGAGATATCCTGCTATGTATCGTTTTTGGCCCTATCTCCCAATGGTGAAAAATCACTTATGAATTAAATAATTCTCATATCCGAATCCATATTCAGATCTTCACCAAAATCGAATCGAATCGTCCTCGTCAGACATCAAACCTGTCCACCAAACTTCGTCCAAATCCGTCCTTAACTTTTTGAGATATCCTGCTATGTATCGTTTTTGGCCCTATCTCCCAATGGTGAAAAATCACTTATGAATTAAATAATTCTCATATCCGAATCCATATTCAGATCTTCACCAAAATCGAATCGAATCGTCCTCGTCAGACATCAAACCTGTCCACCAAACTTCGTCCAAATCCGTCCTTAACTTTTTGAGATATCCTGCTATGTATCGTTTTTGGCCCTATCTCCCAATGGTGAAAAATCACTTATGAATTAAATAATTCTCATATCCGAATCCATATTCAGATCTTCACCAAAATCGAATCGTCCTCGTCAGACATCAACCCGGTCCACCAAGCTTCGTCCAAATCCGTCCACAACTTTTTGTGATATTTTGTTCACAAACAAAGAAACAAACAGCCAAACGGACAGACAGGGGTGAAAACATAACCTCCATCCATCCACCTTTGGTGGCGGAGGTAAGAAGCGTTCGGACAACTATACCCACCTGAGATTGTGGAGGATGGGTTTGGGTGCAGAGCGAGGAGAGGATGTGCCTTCTGCAGAAGCAACAGGGCCAATTGCATGTGTGGAGGAAATGGTCCAGCCAGGAGTTCAGGAGGGTCTGGATGCCATTAACAGCAAGTCTGGCAAGTAAGGCCAGATGGCAGAGACCGTAAAGGCACAGGACACGTCGGCATAGTCAGACTTAGCTCCTTTGTTGTGATTCGAAGAATCCGTTCACTTCCAACAACCAGCCGAGAGCTTTAACTCGGACAAAGGCCAAACTAATAGTAATTAATCAGATGCTATAATGCTTGTGCTTTTAATTCCTCCCATATCATTTCAACATTACATTACGTGAACATTTTGCTCGATTAATTACGGACATTACCGCACAACGCCGACTATTTTTATCAGATCACTTGTACAAAAAGAAACAAATGGGAATTCCCGTTGAACAATGGAGGATTTGTTTTTTAATTGTTACCTTCGCCACCAAAGGTGGTATGGGAGGGGTATGTTTTCACCCCTGTTTGTCCATCCGTTTGTGAACGAAATATGTCAAAAAGTTGTGGACGGATTCAGCCGAGATTTGGCAGAGGAGTATGTCACAAGGACGAAATGATTCGATTTTGGAAAAGATCCGGATCCGGCGAACAGATTTTTAAAAAGTGATTCTTCACCATTGGGAGGTAGGGCCAAAAACGATACATAGCAGGATATCTGAGAAAGTTAAGGACGGATTTGGACGAAACTTGTTGGACCGGTTTGGTGTCTGACAAGGACGATCCCATTCGATTTTGGTGAAAATCTGAATATGGATTCGGATGTGAGAATTTTTTAATTGATTTTTCACCATTGGGAGATGTGGCCAAAAACGATACATAGCAGGATATGTCAAAAAGTTAAGGACGGATTTGGACGAAACTTGGTGGACCGGTTTGGTGTCTGACAAGGACGATCCGATTCGAATTTGGTAAAAATCTGAATATGGATTCGGATATGAGAATTATTTAATTTTTAATTGATTTTTCACCATTGGGAGATAGGGCCAAAAACGATACATGGCAGGATATCTCAAAAATTTATGGATGGATTTGGAAGAAACTTGTTGGACAGGTCTGCTGTCTGACAAGGATGATTCGATTTTGGCGAAGATCTGAATATGGATTCGAATATGAGCGTTATTTAATTTCTTCAGTGATTCTTCAACATTGGGCGATGGGGCCAAAAACGATACATAGCAGGATATCTCAAAAGGTTATGGACAGATTTGGACGAAACTTGGTGGACCGGTTTGGTCTCTGACAAGGACGATCCCGTTCGATTTTGGTGAAAATCTGAATATGGATTCGGATATGAGAATTTTTAAATTGATTTTTCACCATTGGGAGATGTGGCCAAAAACGATACATAGCAGGATATGTCAAAAAGTTAAGGACGGATTTGGACGAAACTTGGTGGACCGGTTTGGTGTCTGACAAGGACGATCCGATTCGATTTTGGTAAAAATCTGAATATGGATTCGGATATGAGAATTATTTAATTTTAAATTGATTTTTCACCATTGGGAGACGGGGCCAAAAACGATACATAGCATGATATCTCAAAAAATTATGGATGGATTTGGACGAAACTTGTTGGACAGGTCTGCTGTCTGACAAGGATGATTCGATTTTGGCGAAGATCTGAATATGGATTCGAATATGAGCGTTATTTAATTTCTTCAGTGTTTCTTCACCATTGGGCGATAGGGCCAAAAACGATACATAGCGGGATATCTCATAAAGTTATGGACAGATTTGGACGAAACCTGGTGGACCAGCTTGGTGTCTGACAAGGACGATTCGATTACTTTTTTGTGAAGATTTGAATGTGGATTCGGATATGAGAATTATTTAATTTTTAATTGATTTTTCACCATTGGGAGACGGGGCCAAAAACGATACATAGCATGATATCTCAAAAATTTATGGATGGATTTGGACGAAACTTGTTGGACAGGTCTGCTGTCTGACAAGGATGATTCGATTTTGGCGAAGATCTGAATATGGATTCGAATATGAGCGTTTTTTAATTTCTTCAGTGTTTCTTCACCATTGGGCGATAGGGCCAAAAACGATACATAGCGGGATATCTCATAAAGTTATGGACAGATTTGGACGAAACCTGGTGGACCAGCTTGGTGTCTGACAAGGACGATTCGATTCCTTTTTTGTGAAGATTTGAATGTGGATTCGGATATGAGAATTATTTAATTTTTTTCATGATTCTTCACCATTGGGAGATGTGGCCAAAAACGATACATAGCAGGATATCTCAAAAAGTTTAACGACGGATTTGGACGAAACTTGGTGGACCGGTTTGGTGTCTGCCAAGGACGATCCGATTCGATTTTGGTAAAAATCTGAATATGGATTCGGATATGAGAATTATTTAATTTTTCATTGATATTTCACCATTGGGAGATAGGGCCAAAAACGATATATAGCAGGATATCAAACATTTATGGATGGATTTGGACGAAACTTGTTGGACAGGTCTGCTGTCTGACAAGGATGATTCGATTTTGGCGAAGATCTGAATATGGATTCGAATATGAGCGTTATTTAATTTTTCAAGTGATTCTTCACCATTGGGCGATAGGGCCAAAAACGATACATAGCAGGATATCTCAAAAAGTTATGGACAGATTTGGACGAAACTTGGTGGACCGGCTTGGTGTCTGACAAGGACGATTCGATTCCTTTTTTGTGAAGATTTGAATGTGGATTCGGATATGAGAATTATTTAATTTTTTAAGTGAATCTTCACCATTGGGCGATCGGGCCAAAAACGATACATAGCAGGACATCTCAAAAAGTTTTGGA
Organism: Myxine glutinosa; assembly: GCF_964187855.1. Classification (NCBI taxonomy): domain Eukaryota; kingdom Metazoa; phylum Chordata; class Myxini; order Myxiniformes; family Myxinidae; genus Myxine; species Myxine glutinosa. The sequence continues at coordinate 26,479,574 of NC_136261.1, forward strand.
TGGATTTGGACGAAACTCGTTGGACATGTTGTGTGTGCGACAAGGAAGAATCGGTTCAATTTTGGGGAAGATCCGGATCCGGCTAGTATAATTTTTTCAGGGATTCTTCACCATCGAGTGATATGGCCAACCAGGTGGAGGTATGCACCCGACTGAGTGCCGTTCTAGTTTTACCACTGATACCATCAGGCCCATAACTCTGATAACAGTTGCAAACTCACACGATGTTCAGCCAAACCCATAGACAAAAGCGACCCACACACTCGACTAAGAGACAAAGTTAATCAAAAGCTACTGGATTTTACGGGGTCTGGAACCGACATTCCAGACATGTCTGATTATTCCTCGGCATCCAGCTGTTCAAGGCACAGGAAGTGATCTGAATATCTCATCAGTTGGAATTTCGAAGAAACAACTGCTCCTCCATATGCTGCCCTGGTTTATAGCTTAAAAGGTGAGCAGGAAGGTCTTACTTATGATTGGATCAGCTGATTCAGGAGCAACCGGTTTGTGTAGAAACGACGAGGGGCAGCTGAGGGTGTCCAGGTGTGCTTTTCCTCGTGCGAGAAATGTAAAAATTGGGTCTTTTACGCTGGGCCCGATGGTCGAGCTTCCGGATTGCGTAGAATGAGACATGTTCTCTAATCGAGGGGTGGAGTCGGTGGACTTGCCATGGCTTTTCTGGCTGTCGATTGAAGGGAAAAAGGTCACCCGTGTCCTGCCAAGCCGGGTTGTCATAGGTAAGCAGTAAATTTACATTCTCACCTCCGATTGCTCGCACCTTCAGAAAAACCGACGTTCAGGAATTTGTATTTTGCTCAGGATGCTGGCGATAACTTGCCTGCTCTTCAGGAAGGACACCGTGGGGTATTTAACGTCCACCATGTAATTCTAGCAGATGGGTCATCCGGCTTAACGTCCTTAACGGAGAGTTTCCACAATATCCCCACCTATCCAGAAATCTTCATCTCTCATTCTTGTAACCAAGGCTTTTTAAGATCATTGGAATCTCTTGCGATGAAGCTGAGTCTATGGGCCTATCACGGTGTTCTCTCTCTGTCTTCCTCCGATTCATTTATGGTCTTGCACCCTCTGCCCCTCCATGCTTTGTCCTCTCCATGTTTCCGCAATGGTGCACCATCAACCCCCTTCTGGTGAAACTACCTAAATCCAGGCCCACTGCTTACTTCCACTCATTCGTTTCCTCTTTTTCCCCACATATGGAATCAACTTCCACTCCTCTTCAATCTCATTATACCCTCCAGGTCTTCAACACAGCTGTTCACGACCATCTCAGATTATCCCCCCACCACGCATCCAAAACCATGATCTTTTTGTCCCCCTTCGCACCGCAGAGCGAAAGGGGGACTATGGTTTTCCCCTCCGTCCGTGTGTGCGTCCGTCTGTGTGGGCGTGCATGCGTCCGTCCGTGCATGCGTCCGTCCGTCCGTCCGTGCGTGCGTAAGCGAAGGACTGAATTCTAATTTGGTGTGTGGGTGCAACCCAAGTCAAAATCCAACATGGCCGCCGCCATGTATGTCTGAACCTTGTGAGCGGAATATCTTGAAAAATAAACGAAGTACCAACTTCTAATCTGGTATGTGGGTGTATCTCGGCATAAGGAAGATCGCTGTAGAAAATTGGGTCGCCACGTCAAAATCCAAGATGGCCGCCACCATATATATATCTGAACTTTGTGAGCGGAATATCTTGAAAAATAAGCGAAGTACCAACTTCTAATCTGGTGTTTGGGTGTATCTAGCCATAAGGAAGAAAGCTATTGAAAATTGGGTCGCCACGTCAAAATCCAAGATGGCCGCCGCCATGTATGTCTGAACCTTGTGAGCGGAATATCTTGAAAAATAAGCGAAGTACCAACTTCTAATCTGGTGTTTGGGTGTATCTAGTCATAAGGAAGAAAGCTATTGAAAATTGGGTCGCCACGTCAAAATCCAAGATGGCCGCCGCCATGTATGTCTGAACCTTGTGAGCGGAATATCTTGAAAAATAAGCGAAGTACCAACTTCTAATCTGGTGTGTGGGTGTATCTAGTCATAAGGAAGAAAGCTATTGAAAATTGGGTCGCCACGTCAAAATCCAAGATGGCCGCCTTGCGTCTTCCACTTTGTCAACTCACATCACTTCACTGATAGGGGACCTAGGCGTAACGCTTGTTACGCTGTCAACCTCCCACCCCAATCCCATCTCCTTCCAAATTCCAGTTTTCCTTCCTGAGAATTTGCTTCTGTATCCAACTTGTCCACCCCATGCATCCAATTCCTCTACACATCCAATGTTTGTCCAGGTCTGCCTCTATGTTGTCCTTCAGACATGCTGTTGGCATTCCCCATCTTCTCTCTATCGTTCCTTTTGTTATGTTTGTGTCTTGATCCGTTCATTATTCCAGCTCTTCCATGAGCCTCGACTTTGTATTAAAAAAACTGCAGTTTGAAGATCTTTGGATTGATTGTTAGTTGAAGGTAAAGCTGTTTGTATGGATGAATGAAATCCACGGCTATTTTAAATCTTGGTTGTTTTTGCCCTGTGTATTCAAAGTGTAATTCGTCATTCGCCCACACATCACCTTTTGTCCTTTTGATTTTTCAACAATTCCGTTGCAAATTATAATTTAATTAAATATGTTCCTGATCTTATTTACTTCCTTCTAATTATTCAGTCTTCTCTCTTTATTAGTCCCCTATAAGTTTCACCAGATGGGACTATAGGCTTGCTCTCCGTCCGTCTGTCTGTCTGTCTGTCCGCCCCACTGTGGTTTTTCAAACTTTTTCCCATACCCTTTAACATATTCAAATGAAACTTGATACATAGCTTTAATATGATAATTTACAGAAATAGTTTGAGTTTCAGGTAGTTTAGTCAATTTTCCAGAGTTATGCCATTTTTGGATTTAGAAAATATCACACCTATTGGGGACATGTCTGTATATTGTTTCTATAGAAACTAGAACGGCCCTCGGTAGAGCGCATACCTCTGCCAGGCTCTTCAGTTTATGTTTTGTATCCCACTGATAGGCCGGATCTGGATTCCGACCTGAACCAAAATCTAATCGGCTTGTTCTTGTCACCGAATCAACTCATCCCCAAGTTTCGTCCAAATCCGTCCACAATTTTTTTTAAATATCATGTTATATATCGCTTTTCGCTCGATCTCTCAATAGTGAAGAATCACTTAAAAATTAAATAAGTCTCGCATCTGAATCCATATTCAGATCTTCACCAAATTCGAATCGAATCGTCCTTATAACACACCCAACTTATCCACCAAGTTTCGTCCAAATCCGTCCATAACTTTTTGAGATATCCTGCTACGTATCGTTTTTCGCCCTATCTCCCAATGGTGAAGAATCACTTAAAAACTTCTAGTAGTTGGATTCAAATCTTCACCAAAATTGAATCGATTCTTCCTTGTCACACACACAACCGGTCCAACAAGGTTCGTCCAAATCCATGCATAACTTTTTGAGATATCCTGCTCTGTATCGTTTTTGGCCCTATCTCCCAATGGTAAGGAATCACTTAAACATTCTAGTAGTCGGATCCGAATCCTGATCTTCACCAAAATTGAACCGATTAGTCCTTGTCACACACGTTTCGTCCAAATCTGTCGATAACTTTTTGAGATATCTTGTTCACAGACAAACAAACAAGAAATATGTCGTGCATAGCACGATACTTGCGAAATCCCTAAAATAAGTTGTTGGCCTATGATGACCTCAAAAATAATTGGTGGTTGAATTCAGTGACCTGGCATTCAAATCCTCTTAAAATTTCAGGTCAATCGGATGAAAATTGAGGATTTTAGAAATTTGGCATATGTTGACCTTTTGGCCTATGTTGACCTTTCGGCCTATGTTAACCTCAAAATAGTTGGTGGTTGAATTCATTGACCAGATATGCAAATCCTGTTGAAATTTCAAGTCAATCGGATGAAAATTGAGGATTTTAGAAATTCGACAAATTTGGTGACCTTTGACCTATGTTGACCTATTGGCCCCAAAAACAATAGGCTTCTTGTTTTCGACCAACTCCACCACTTGCTGAAGTTTCCTGAAGATCGGTTGAAAATTGTGACCTGTAGTTCGACTGACATACAGACAGACAAACAGAAAGACAGACAAACAGAATAACGCACAAGACCAACCAATATACATACTTGAAAAATCTTCGATTTTCGCAAGTAACAAACAGACAGTGGGGGGGGGGGGGGGGGGGGAGGGGGTGAAACGTAACCTCCGTTCACCTTCGGTGGTGGAGGTAACAATGCATGTACTGGGACATTCAGAAATTTATATGAACAACAGTAGAGCAGCAGCACAGCCACGCTCCCAGCAGTGATGCAACCAGCAGCCATAGGTTGCATACGAAATAGTAAACAATTGAGAAATGGCACCCAAAACGATACACAGCACGGATAATTCAAAAAGTTGCAGACGGATTATACCAAAAGTCGGTGGATGAGTTAGGGAGGTGCCAAGAACCAGCTGATGACAAGGACGAGTGGTCCAGATGCGGATCCGGCCTATCGGTGTGGTAGAAAATGTATACTGTTCAGCTTGGCAGAGGTACGCGCTCTACCGAGTGCTGTGCTAAGTCCTGGTGTAGGAATGGTGAAAGGCATTATAGTAGAGGAGTTTCAAGCTTTCCTGTTGTTTTTTTTGCATGTAAGATCGAGGCTCGTGTAAGAGCTAACATTATTCACAAAAAGATAAACTGACACATAAAACATGTAATAAAGGGAGCGGGAGACAAGATGGGGAGAGAGCGGGAAGCACACAAGTACAACAGGAGAGAACTGGGACATCGGGAGATCTGTGGGAGGGAGAGGACTTGGGGGAAGGAGGCATGGGAAGGGGAGGGAGGGGTGGGAGAGGTAAAAAAAAAAACACATGGACACTGCTAGGACTTCCAGGAAAGAAGTCGGAATTTTAAAAAAGTGTATCTGGGGTGAATTAACGGGGGTAGAAAAGATCAAGGTATTGAACGGGGGAAGGTAAGAGATGGTGGCTTATGGCTTACGGCAATTGCTTGCAATTTGAGACAATTGAAGTTTGAGACGAAAATGATCATTTTTTATTTATTTACAATGAAGAAACGTGGATGTTGATGTATCATGAGGGTGGTTGAGCAGCCTCATGATCCTCACACTGTAAATTACTTCATTGAAGGCACCGACCGTTGTCCTGTTGAGCTCCACACCCGTTTCTGAAAGTCCTCTGGGGGAAATATCACATCCAGGATTATGGGAACTGGGTGGCGTAGGCATTCCAGGCAAATTCCAAAGCGGATATTTATACTCGGTGTTGGAGATAAGGATACTGCGAGTCTGGTACTTGTCAGGTGTCTGAACGTAGCCCGGGCGAAGCCAAAAATGAAATGTCTGACTTTTAAAAACTAATCTCATCTTCAATGCTCGACACTTATCTTTAGCGGGGGTGAAGTGGCTAGGGAGACTTACATAGGCCTCATCAATATCTAATGCAGAGCCTGATTGCTTTGCCAGAGGGAGAATGGAGCTTGGTGCTTGGGAAAGATAATGGCGCACCACAAGATGGACCGAGAGAGGCGGACTATCCAGAACAAGGCCGAGGATGAAACAAATGCCTGTCCGAATCATGGTGTTCTGGAAAGTTTCCCAAACCCCTCTTGATAGGTGCACCACATGGTGATGTGTTTGGCTTGACCCTGAAAAAGGCCTTCAAGGAGTCAACCAGAGGTATGAACAGAATGTAAGGAATTTTGCGAAACATGGCTTCCTGCCCAAAGGCACCCAGGGCCCAGCTCGGTTTACAGACGTCGAGATTAATGTTTGCAGGAATACTGCCCGAGGCAATTACCCTTCTTCATGAAGCTTGTTTACAATGACAACAAATGATGTGTGACCAACAGCACACGTCATCCGAGCCATGCTTGGTCAGAACCACGGCACCGTTACCCCGCGCACGCACGCCGGGGTTAATCAATTGGTTCACCTCTGTCTGTCTGTATGTCCTTCTGTCCGCAGACGTCAGTTTCACGTACTTTTTTGTCCCCCGTCGCACCCGGAAGCGAAAGGGGGACTATGGTTTTCCCCTCCGTCCGTGTGTGCATCCGTCCGTCCGTCCGTGCGTTCGTCCGTCCGTCCATCCGTCCGTGTGTGCGGGCGGGCGTGCGTGCGTGCGTCGGGCGAAGGACCGAATTCTAATTTGGTGTGTGGGTGCAACCCACGTCAAAATCCAAGATGGCCACCGCCATGTATGTCTGAACATTGTGAGCGGAATATCTTGAAAAATAAGCGAAGTACCAACTTCTAATCCGGTGTGTGGGTGTATCTCGGCATAAGGAAGAACGCTATTGAAAATTGGGTCGCCATGTCAAAATCCAAGATGGCCGCCGCCATGTATGTCTGAACCTTGTGAGCGGAATATCTTGAAAAATAAGCGAAATACCAACGTCTAATCTTTTGTGTGGGTGTATCTAGGCATAAGGAAGAACGCTATTGAAAATTGGGTCGCCATGTCAAAATCCAAAATGGCCGCCACCATATATATGTCTGAACCTTGTGAGCGAAATATCTTGAAAAATAAGCGAAGTACTAACTTCTAATCTGGTGTGTGAGTGTATCTATGCATAAGGGAGAACGCTATTGAAAATTGGGTCACCACGTCAAAATCCAAGATGGCCGCCTTGCTTCTTCCACTTTGTCAATTCACATCACTTTACCGACCGGGGACCGGGGCGTAATTTTATTGTTACTCTGCTGTCTGGCAGTGAAAAAAAAAATGGAAAATCATTCCAGACATGAAGCTTACTGTTTTAGGGATGTTATAAAGGACACAAACAGGCATGAAAAATGAGCGTGACGTGTTAGAAATGTTGGCGTAAAAGACGCCGACCTTTTTGGCACTTTTAAAAACCTCTTGTTCAGCAGTACTTGGACAAAATATTACGTCATCAGGACCAATCAAATTTGCCACTCATAGACCCCGCCCGTGTCCTTTGTTTTTCGTGACAGTGCGTGGGTGGGTAAGGTGTTCTATGAACTCCTTAGTTCACTATGTTCTCTTGTTGGAGGCAAAATAAATGTGTTATTGTAATAACTTTATCAGGATTTCTGGCTGTGGATGTTTATATAACCTTTTGTAAGTGCAGAGTGAACAGCATATTGTGGGATTAGTGTCCACAGGGAAATTTGCGCAAGATGAACATGTCTATCTGGGCAGGGAAGCGAGTGGAAGCTGATTGGAGTTTGGAAGGTGTTGTGATCGTTTTTGAGAAAGTTTTTTTGTTTTGTTTTTGTATACAAGATCGAGGCTCGTGTAAGAGCTAACATTGATCACAAAAAAAAAAACAACAAACGGACACATAAAACATATTGTCGCGTGACTACCCTTGGTGAACACCGTAGGGTAACACGGATGACCGATTGCGAGACTTTACACTCCCGAGGCGAAAACTCAATGGCGGATTCAAGCTCAACACAAAGTTAAACGCGCGGGAGGCCAGACGCAACGAGCTCCACAGCCTTATCTATTAAAATGAAACACCCAGGAAACTGCGTTCAAATATGTACAGAAAATAATATAAGGATTTATTATTGAAAAGTAATAACAGTGAAAAAAACACGCGCCGGTAATACTAATAACTAAATCGGGACGTCCCCACACGACTGATATCAAACACAAAACGAGGGAGATTAATTACGAAAAGAACACGTCACGTCGTTCAAAATGTACGCGGATTCGGGCTTATCTGGTCTTTCGTCGTCTTTGTGGCTGCCGTCCAACACCGCTCCTTTCGGCCCGATCGCACACCTCGCTCCAAGTTCCACGGCCCTCTGCGTCCGCCTCCAAGCGCCACCAGGCCTCGTCGGTCCAAGTTCCACGGCCCTCTGCGTCCGCCTCCAAGCGCCACCAGGCCTCGTCGGTCCAACGGCCCACACACACCACGAGCTCCTTTGCTCCAACGGTCCACCGCAGGGCTGCACGAAGCAACCAAAACCAAGTGCCAACTGCCAACTGCAACGAGCTGTGGTCACGAATGTTCAACGAACCATGTCCTGTGCCAACTCCGACGAACTGTGCAACGAACCGTGTCCTGTGCCAACTGCCACGAACTCTGGTACGGAACTGTAACAACGAACTCTGCGACTCAACTCTCTCAACTCTGGACTCCACTCGAACTGCCGAAATGGCGTCCGACCGTCGCCTATATTGGTGGCCGATGACGTCACATTGGCGCGCTCCTCAGCCAATCATAGCCTCCCAACTCGCCCAGGTCACGCCCTCTGCGGCATGCGACTCCTGACATCTCCCGTCCGTGACCCCGCGGTCCTGGTGTAACACGTGCCAGCGAGGTTGGTAGGCCTTTGAGGTGCGCAGGCGAGGTTTTTAGGCCTTGGAGGTGTAAACGGTGGCGGTGTATTGTGGCGGTGTTCTTGGCCTGGTGGTGCCCATTTATTACGAAGTCAATGTCAGGGAAAGGGAATTATTTAATGTTGCACTAAGGACCTAACTAATGTTTATGTGGTTTGCAGTGCCATAAAGGACAAAGGTTTGATTACTAGGTGATACTCACAGGGGCGTTACCTTTAATCCCTCACTATTTAACACTCGAATCTCCAGGTAGATCCACACTCATACATCTTACCCCGACAACCGCCTGAACATCAATAACTTATTACATGTAGAGTCCCTGTCACGACAGCCGAATACCTACCTATTCAGATCTACCTAGCTCTAGATGTTGCATTACCAAATTCATAACACAGCCCCCCCCCCTGGAACCGTAGCTCCTGCAAGGTTCACCGCAGGGCTACCATTCCAGCCTTAACACTTACTGTCACACACTTAATTAACCTATGAAATAAATCAGGAAGGGCTGTGGGAAGTGAGTCGGACTACCTACCTACACTTCCTTAACATGCTGAACCCCTTAACCATCATGCAAGTATGTACATCTTCTTCGTTGTTCCTGTGGAGGGAGGAAACAACAACACACAACACTAACTTAACCACAAAACTTAACCATCTTTCCAAAACTCAAAACTCTAACCTTTGTACATACCCCGGTCTACAGACCGCGTCCCCCGGTGGATGCCACAAGACTCAACCTTACCTGCGGGGCCATCCCCAATGCATCCCCCTAAATTTCCTCGGGCCCTGTCCAGATGTTACAGGTGAGTGACACGGCTCGGTGGATTTCGCCCACATTCATGCTACACAGACCCCTTAACCACTCATTCTCATTCCATAGGTCATCAAGGCATTGCAAAAATCAACAAAGCACTTATTCCCAATACACCCCCTGCAGGACCATGGCATTGATGTCATTCACGTGTGTGTGCATTCCTCAACTAGGCAGCGGGGAGGTACCGCACAAAAATATGGTGGGGGCGCATCAGGCTGTGGTGCCCGCAGTCCCAAAAACAAGTCAACCGACTTACAAATTCATTGCCCCCCCCCCCCCCTTTACCTCTTGGCCCCGTGACAGCCCAACAGCCCCTTTCCGCCGTTACCTCGCCGGTGAGGGTCTCCACACACACCAGGCTCCTTTGCCTCCTGCTTTCGCGCAGCAACACGGGTCACCGGGGGACTTCCTCACCCCGCGGCGCCCAACCAGACCCTCCACCGACGAGCTCCAATTTCCAGTTACCACCGGCTGCCAGGGGTAATTGCCGCAGAGGGGGGCCCGCAGGCATCGCTCCTCAGAGCTTGCTCTGTACCTGCGGACACACACACCTTCCCCACCCACAAGACCCCAAAACACACTTCCTCCCCCGCTGCCATTCAATTCTCCACACAACTCAGCACAATTCAGTACAATTCCATAGATGGTGTAAAAGGTGTTACAAGGCTTGCCATGGCCTGCCACATGTGAAATCCCCCTTCACAGTTCGAATCATTGAATCCTTACACATTTCCATTAGCACATTTCCAAAAAGCACAATTATCGCCCCTCATTATCTCCAATAATCATCACACACTCTCCAGGTTCCACTCTCACGACCACATCAAAACACGTAACCACAATACAAAAACATACGCCACCCACAAGACACTGTGGCTCCCATTCCATCCCCTCACCGGCCATGTCATCACTCTCACCCGCCTCCCAACTCCAATTTACATGTCCCCAAGTTCCAAAGCAAGTCCTGAAGCCTGGGACAGTACTCCTCAAAACACTCACCTCAAGTTCAGGTAGTTGCAGGTTGGTCAGGTTCAAGGGTGTCATCCACCAGACAATTCCCAAAATTTCACATTGGGCCTACCAAATCCTTCCAGATTTCTCTTTTGTCCCCACTACACTGGCAGGTATGTGGATCCGCATCCAACGGTGATCATCACTACACAACTACCTGTGGCCACGACAGCTCTGCACCTCTACCGTGCAAGGGTCACCGGGACAAGGTGAGCAGTCAAAACGCCAACATGGCCCATGAGTGTCCATAAGGGTGCGACCCACCATCCATCCTTCGGCCCCCCTGCGAGGAACACAGCTGCAGCAGCCCCAGCTGGCCAATGTGGTGAGCACTTGCTGCCAAAACACACACTACCGCACACACAACCTCGGCCCTGGGGGGCACGGTCGCAGTGCGTGGCATCCCTACAGCCACGTCCCCTGCACCTCCCCATCATCCCCCAGTCCGACTACAGAACTGCAGCCCCCCAGTGCTCACCCACACTTGACCACACCAAGGTCCAGTCAACAGCCATGCTCCACCAGGAGACCCACCCAGAAGACATGGTCCACACACCTCGGACACGCACAGCACCACGTTGACCCTCAGGCTACACAACTACATCCCCATCATCCCGCGTCCCAAATATCAGCACAGTTGCCCCCGCAACCAGTTGAAAGCTGTGTCTTGCTACCCTATTAATTTTATCACAGCCTCCAACACTTTGGTCTACACACCTGGATCAATAATGGCGTCACTGTACAGTGTCCACCATGGCATTTCAAAATCCACCCTTAAATTTCCATCTAACCCCCAGATTACCCATGCTAAACATTTATCACATTTCACTAACCTCACCAAAGAAGGATGCTTTGCCATACACATGCCAGCCGAGCATGGCCCATATGCTCGGCTCGTTACACATCTCCCGATTCACATCCCCATGGCTCTCTTCCCAACCCGAGAGTCCATAAATCATAACGGAGCATCTGTGGAAGGTCACTCACACCATCACGTTCCACAGATGCCCCAATGGTTGTCCGGCAGGCTATCTCCATCCCTGTCCATTCGGTTTGACCCGCGTCCATAGACCAACCACCATGCCAGGTCACCACATGCTGGTTGTCCCAGAGTCTCAGGGAGAGGGTGTCAGGTCGCATGCCCGGGTGATCACTACATCAGGCCCAAGCTGGCCATCTGCGGTGCCACCACCAAAGCGCGACCCACAACACCTCCCCCTAGTGGTCCTCAATATTTGCCATCCCAGGCTTGAGAAACCACCTCGGACCTCCCTGGAGGTCTTAACCCCCACCAGGGTCCGGTGACCCTGCCGGCCCGAGCCACCAGCTCGGACGGCGCCCCGATGGACAAGGGACGCCACACTCCACCAGACCCCCCGTGGGACCCAGGTCGTACCTCGACACCCAAGGCTGGACCCCACGTCCAAATCTCGCCATCACAGCCCCCCAGCTGGCTGGCATACCCAAATTTTGAAAGGGGCAACTTTGGCCCGAGGCCATCACCCATGACCTCGCCATGTCCAGATCCCGCAGCCCGGGGACCAATCCCCACCATGGCTGCTCCAAATCAATTTCCCATTGTAATTTTATTTTAAATTTTCTTTTACAAATTTTCATTCCCACTGCCAAACCGCAGCTGCAGGGAACAACCTCTACCACCGGTTGTTCTGCCCCTCCCTGCAGTTGATCCAAATTCCCTACAGGGACCAAATCTCCAGAAGCTCTATCTCCCGATCCTCCAAGATCCAAATCCAGCCCGGAGCCAACACACTCCCCCAACTGGTTGTCCAATTTTGGAGCCTCTGTTTCCAAATAGCAGTGTACAGTGAGCGTCCCCTCGGTCATTCCAACCACCTCCTCGGACCAACTCACCTCATCACCCAGGCTCCTTTGGGCCTGAACAAGCTCTACCTCCATGGGACTGTCACAGGTCTCCAGCCGCTGGATCAAATCATCCTCATCATAAATCATTCCTGGCCCCGCCAGGCTTTGATCCATATCCCCAATAAATACCTGGTCCGGCTCCATTGCACGGACTCCCAAAAACTCTACCCCCTCTTGCTCCGCACCACCGCCCTGGTGCTGCACAATTCCAAATTCATCCCCCGGTTGGGGTGTTGTGACATCCACACGGTCCCGATAAACAACCAGGCCAGAATGTGGGAAACATTCCCCATTACAACTCTCACATTCCAAATTTCCTTCCCCGCTCACCTGTGGACACTCCACGTTTACCTGCAGGCATTCCACGTTTACCTGCGGGCATTCCCCATCTACCTGTACACATTCCCCATCGAACTGTGGACATTCTCCGCTCACCTGTACACTTACGGTCTCCCCATCATCCCCCATTTTATTTGCCAGCCCATTAATTTTAATACTCAATCGATCACTCATTTCCTTCATTCCTTCCCTCCATTCCTTACTCATTTTATTTTCCAGCCCGTCAATTTTTCGAAGCAATTGACCCAACATCTGGTCGGTTGTCGGGGCCGTTCCTACTGCTCCCGACTCCCCGGTGGGGGAGGGGGATAAGTTGGTGCTCGGGACGAGGGAGGTTCCAAGGCTCACCTCTGCATCTAATTCCCCTATTTCCGGCTCACTCCCGACGCTGACGGAGGCCTCGCTGCGTACTTCCATCTCATCAATTTCCGACATCCGCTTTCCGGAAGATTGTTTCCTGCGCGCGTATTTATTTTAATAATTCCTGAAACAATTTAAATTTGACGAAGACGCGATATCGCGCTCCGTTTGCCCGATTGATTATTAAATTTCTCCGCCTCGACTATAAAAAATTTTCGTTCGAACGTCGGGCGCAATGTACGCCCGACCGTGTCGATGTCTCCCCGCGGACAAAAAAATTTGTCCGACCGTGTCGATGTCTCGCCGCGGACAAAAAATTTGTCCGACGGGTTCAAATCCCACTCCTGACACCACTTGTCGCGTGACTACCCTTGGTGAACACCGTAGGGTAACACGGATGACCGATTGCGAGACTTTACACTCCCGAGGCGAAAACTCAATGGCGGATTCAAGCTCAACACAAAGTTAAACGCGCGGGAGGCCAGACGCAACGAGCTCCACAGCCTTATCTATTAAAATGAAACACCCAGGAAACTGCGTTCAAATATGTACAGAAAATAATATAAGGATTTATTATTGAAAAGTAATAACAGTGAAAAAAACACGCGCCGGTAATACTAATAACTAAATCGGGACGTCCCCACACGACTGATATCAAACACAAAACGAGGGAGATTAATTACGAAAAGAACACGTCACGTCGTTCAAAATGTACGCGGATTCGGGCTTATCTGGTCTTTCGTCGTCTTTGTGGCTGCCGTCCAACACCGCTCCTTTCGGCCCGATCGCACACCTCGCTCCAAGTTCCACGGCCCTCTGCGTCCGCCTCCAAGCGCCACCAGGCCTCGTCGGTCCAAGTTCCACGGCCCTCTGCGTCCGCCTCCAAGCGCCACCAGGCCTCGTCGGTCCAACGGCCCACACACACCACGAGCTCCTTTGCTCCAACGGTCCACCGCAGGGCTGCACGAAGCAACCAAAACCAAGTGCCAACTGCCAACTGCAACGAGCTGTGGTCACGAATGTTCAACGAACCGTGTCCTGTGCCAACTCCGACGAACTGTGCAACGAACCGTGTCCTGTGCCAACTGCCACGAACTCTGGTACGGAACTGTAACAACGAACTCTGCGACTCAACTCTCTCAACTCTGGACTCCACTCGAACTGCCGAAATGGCGTCCGACCGTCGCCTATATTGGTGGCCGATGACGTCACATTGGCGCGCTCCTCAGCCAATCATAGCCTCCCAACTCGCCCAGGTCACGCCCTCTGCGGCATGCGACTCCTGACATCTCCCGTCCGTGACCCCGCGGTCCTGGTGTAACACGTGCCAGCGAGGTTGGTAGGCCTTTGAGGTGCGCAGGCGAGGTTTTTAGGCCTTGGAGGTGTAAACGGTGGCGGTGTATTGTGGCGGTGTTCTTGGCCTGGTGGTGCCCATTTATTACGAAGTCAATGTCAGGGAAAGGGAATTATTTAATGTTGCACTAAGGACCTAACTAATGTTTATGTGGTTTGCAGTGCCATAAAGGACAAAGGTTTGATTACTAGGTGATACTCACAGGGGCGTTACCTTTAATCCCTCACTATTTAACACTCGAATCTCCAGGTAGATCCACACTCATACATCTTACCCCGACAACCGCCTGAACATCAATAACTTATTACATGTAGAGTCCCTGTCACGACAGCCGAATACCTACCTATTCAGATCTACCTAGCTCTAGATGTTGCATTACCAAATTCATAACAATATAATAAAGGGAGCAGGAGACAAGATGGGGAGAGAGAGGGAAGCACACAAGTAAAACATTTTAGAAGATTTTTTTGATTATTCTAAAAGATTTTAGAAGATTTTGGACAAGAGATTTTTTTTTTTTTTTTTTTGTATACTGAATCGAGGCTCGTGAAAGAGCTAACATTTATTTCGCAAACAAATCAACCAGACAAACAAAATATATAAAAAGAGGGAGCGGTAGACAAGATGGGGAGAGAAGGGGAAGCACACAAACACAACATTTGAGAGCAGGGAGATGTGTGGAAGGGAGAGGGGTTGGGGGGAGGAGGCGTGGGAAGGGGGGGGGCGGGTGGGAGAAGTATAAAATACAAGGACACCAAGGACTTCCAGGACAGAAGTTGGTATTTCAAAAAAGTGGATTTGGGGTGAAATTAGCGAGGGTAGAAAAGATCAAGGTTTTGGATGGGGGAAGATAGGAGATGGTGGTGAACAGCTGTTTTAAAGACCTGGAGGGTGGAGTGGGATTGAAGAGAGTGAGGGAGTTTGTTCCAGAGGTGGAGAAAAGAGGAATGAAGGAGTGAAGGTGAGCAGAGAGTCTTGATTTTGGCAGTTTAACCATAAGAGGGTTGCAGGCAGATCTTGTGCGACCTGCAGGAATATTTGGGGGACATAGCCTAGAGAGAGCTGGAGGAACAAGGCCGGAGAAGAGTCGGTAGAAGACCGAAAGACCACCAACCTGCCTGCGGTGAGTGTGTGAGAGGCCCTCGGAGTTAGCTTCATCGTGGGAGATTCCAATGATTCAAAGTGATTGATTTCATTCAAATGATTCAAAGAACACCTCGTAGTCAAAACACCAAAACAGTTTGAAACCCCATGAAGGTGTTTCTAAATCATGAGGTGTCCAGGTGTAGCGTGTCGCCAGGTAAGTGCAAATGAAAACGTGGGCGGCAATGGTAGATGTCGTTACTTTCCTGGGCATGAAGGGTTAAATCAAAAGGACACGAGTGACGTCGCCAGTATATTGACTGAACTGTGAGGAATTGTACTCGTATGTTGGATATTCGGACGAGGTACCTCACCGGCCTTCTTATCTTCCCAGTCTTTAAGTCGTCTCATGTGGGAGTGATCACCGATGGGATGGCATTACCTCACAAACCCGATTGTGGTGTGTGCGGCCGCCAAAGGTCCTTCCAAAACGAGTCGGCCATTTTGTGCCGGAAACATTGGCCAAATTCTTGCCCAGTTTGAATGTTCTCTTGACGTCGCCATGTCGTTGAGTCCCGCACTGCCATGTTCAGGGTACATTCCAGCCACGAGACATTCATCCACTTGTCAGGGTGCCCAGATGCCTGCAGCGCCTATTTGGAGTAATGGGATGATATTGAATATTTTCAGGTTACACGAGATTTTCCCCTCGTCTAAATAATCCATCTTAATCGACATTTTGCTTCGATAACTATATATTTTTTCCTGGTAGTTTATCCCCTTCTCAATTATCCTCCTCTAGGGGAGTCCAACTTCAAATTTTCTCGATTGAGAAATATCCCGGAGAGACTTTCCCTGTATTTCCATGCGGAGTTCATTAGTTGTGACATTTTGTGGAATTTGTTTGTAAGTATTCGGCGTTAACCTCCCTCTTGGTGTATTTCCCCCTTTAACAATGTCATCGGGTCCTTTTACTATTCCCCAATAATGTTTTGTCTCTGTATTTTTACCCTCGCCAGAGGAGAGGGTATTGCATTTGAGTCCATTTGTTTGTCTGTTTGTCGGTCTGTCTGTCTGTCTGTCTGTCTGTCTGTTTGTCCGCACAGAATAAATATGATTTTCTCTGCAACCGTTGGTCCGATTGACAGGAAATTTTCACCATAGGTGCAACTCCACCGGTATAATTTTTTCATGATAATTATGACATCATAGGTCACGTGGTTCGGCCGCCATCTTGGAAAAACCGAAAAAATCTGCACCTCTATATCTCCGAAAGCGCTGAATAGAAAAAATTGAGACATGGCTCATTGTAAAGAACTCTCCATCGGGAATAAAATATGTTAATGATGATGTCATACGTGCCTCCATCATGACGTCATAATTCTTTAAGTACAAAACTTCATCCAATCGAGATGAAATTTCTTGAGCGCCATGTCGGCATAAACTGGTGGAGAAAAAAAATGATGACGTCATGGGTCACGTGGTTCGGCCGCCATCTTTGAAAAACCGAAAAACTTTGCACCTGTATATCTCTGAAAGCGCTGAATATAAAAAATTGAGACATGGCTCATTGTAAAGAACTCTCCATGGGAAATAAAATACGTTAATGATGATGTCATAGGTGCCTCCATTATGACGTCATAATTCGACAAGTACAAAACTTCATCTGATCAAGATGAAATTTCTTGAGCATAATCTAGGAATAAATTAGTTTAGAAAAAATAATGACGTCATCGGTCATGTGGTTCGGCCGCCATATTTGATATAACACAAAAGCCTTAAAAACCACTGAAAATACATCCTGCCGAGGGTTTGCAATCTCTGATTGCTCTTTTTCTTGTTTTGTTTTGCAATCTTGGTCGCAATTAAGAGGTTAATTTTCTGTGTACTTGAGTCTTGTAGCGATGGTAGAATTTTAATCAACTCCGTTAGCTACGCTATAAAACCTTCAATATCTCCCTAATTAATTAATTCCATCATTCTCAGTTAATTTACTAAAATCGTTTCTTGATTAATTGACTTTTTTGTCTTTTATATATAATCTCTGGAAATATTTTTCAACTTCCTCTCTGAGTCGAGGTCAGCTGATATATCATGTTTAATGATCATGGAGGAGCTGGATATTTGGGGATGGATCCACGATTTTAAAGGAGGGAATAGATTGTTGTGTCTGTGTTTGGGGTGAAGGGGACATGACAGCACATACACCTACTTCCCTACCTTGAAACCATTCAAAATACGCCCCTTTCCCACTAAATCCCATGTAAAATCAAATACTCATTCCTCTTCCATTGCATTTCAGTACACTTTCATGTCACCTCCTAATCCTCCATGTTTAGACATTAAGACTTGTTAATATAATAGAGTGCTCAGGGTCCTGACAGGTGCAGAGGTAGGACATTTACCTCTGAGCATTTACCTCTGGGTTGGATTCTCGACCTGACAACAAACATTCGGGTTAGTATTCGCTGGCCGGACATTGCATGGCAAAGTGTGCCTGTCTGCTAACATTATTGGGCACCCATCTGCTCACATTAGCTGGTAGATGTTAAAGATACCACATTGTCTTTTGACAAAGCGTAGCTGAGTATCATTGGCATTGTCAATAAACTGCAAATTCCTGTCTACCCTCCAAGGAGGCACTGCATCAGCTGCACAGCTGGAAGAGGAGTAGAGTGGAGGGTAAAAGAGAGAGGAGAGGGAGGAGTGGAAAAGGGTGAGGATTGGAGGGAGGAGTGTTGAGGAGAGGGAGGTGAGGGAAGGGAGTGGAGAGAGGGTAGGTGAGGCGAGTGGGGAGTGGAGAAAGGATAGGGAGGGGAGGGGAGTGGAGAGAGGTGAGGAGAGAAAGGTAAGGAGAGAGCAGAGGGAAAAGAGATGAGAAAGAAGAGAGGTGGGGAGAGTGGGAAGTTGAGAGGTGAGGAGAAGGAGATCAGAGAGAGGAGAGGAGAAGTGAGGAGAGTTGGGAGTGGAGAGAGGATAGATGAGAAGTGAGGAAAGGTGAGGAGAGTGGGGAGTGGAGAAAGGAAAGGTGAGGAGAGTGGGGAGTGGAGAAAGGAAAGGTGAGGAGAGTGGGGAGTGGAGTGAGGAGAGGTGATAATACCTGCAGGTAATGTAAACATGCGATGAAATGGTGTTACTGGAATGAGTTTTTAATTTAAAAAAAAAACGAATGCTGGTCCCTTGAAGGAACCTGTGATGGTCTTCATCCGAACCTATTAATACAATAGTTGGTCCGAACCAAAGCTCCCCCCTCCCAACACCAAATTCACCAATGAGACAACAAGTTTTTAACGTTTTTTTATTTCTTCTTATTTTGTACACAGAGTCGAAGCTCGTGGAGGAGCCAGAACATAGAATGGACCAGGACATAACAGAACAAGAAGAACAGTGGAAATAGGGGACTGGGAGAATACACCAAGAAAGAAAAACAGGATAGGAAAATGAGGGAGCATTGGGAAACCCGATAACCTGGAAGCATGGAAAGAAGGGGGTTTGGGGAGGGTTGATGAGGGAAGAAGAGGTCGGGGGTATAGATGGTGGATGATATGAGATGGTGGTGAACAGCACTGGAGGAAAGAGTGAGATTCATCCGATTGAGGAAGTAAGTTCTACAGGTGAGAGAAAAGAGGAACGAATGAGCGAAGGTGAGCAGTGAGCCTGGAGTTTGAGGGTTTCAAACCGAAGTGCCTGCGCCCTGCAGATGAGGTGCTCCCTGCGAGAGACTCGGCTTCATCACGGGAGATTGCAATGATTTTGAAGGCCTTGGTTTACATGGCGTCAAGTGGAGCAGGGTGAGAGGCCAGGGTTGCCTGCCAAGTATGAAGAGCAGCGCTCCACGAGGCTGCGGATGAAGACCTAATTGTAAGTAGATAAAAGTTCAGACGTGCTAAGGAAAAACTAAATACCAGCTGGAGGAGATAGGACACAGAATTAGTGGACACCATTATAAAGATGTGGCTGTCTTTGGAGGCCATCTCGATGTGGTTTGCCCAAGAAAGATCATGGCTGATGGTGAGGCCAAAAGGTTTGAGGGAATTGACTTCTTCAAGCGGGTTTTTAAGGAAGTAGATGGGAATGTTTGCCAGATGGTCTTTCAGGAGAGACAGAGTGAGAGTGCGAGATTTGTCAGGATTGAAAGACATGTTCCAAGTGGTTGTTGGATCAGCTCCTTATTAGTCCCCTACCGGTGTACACCTGAGGGGACTATAGGTTTGCACACCGTCCCTCCGTCAGTCCGTCAGTCCGTCATGCAAAGAACAGTTTTCCGGACTTTTTTTTCTAAACTCTTAATGCTAATGGTTTGAAACTTGGCACATGGTTTCGTCATGATAAGTTACAGATCAAGTTCGAACCTCACGACGTTTCGATCATTTTTGACAACGTTATGGCACTTTGAACTTTGGTAATTTCCCCAAACGTTTTCCGGACTATAATTTCGAGTGCGGTAAGTCAAAGCTGTTAATATTCCTTGTTTTAACTCCGATTTACATTCTTTTTCCCCTTTTAGTGAGAAGTAGGGGTCTGTGCAACCATTCATGAACTTTATTTGGTGCAAATCGGATAAGTTTTAGCCGAGTTACCTCAGACCGTGAGTTGGTAATTATATAATTCACACATAGTGCAATACGTGCAGGCTGCTCCACGGAGCGACCTTGCAGGCTTATTTTAACTCCGATTTACATTCTTTTTCCCCTTTTAGTGTAAAGTAGGGTCTGTGCAACCATTCATGAACCTTATTTGGTGCAAGTCGGATAATTTTTAGCCGAGTTACCTCAGACCGTGAGTTGGTAATTATATAATTCACACAGTTTTCTGGACGACAGACTGCCGGTAGGGGACATGTATTGCAGCGCAATACTCAGAATGCTTGTTTTGTCAAGGTCTGCAGAGAGGGACGAGGCTGCTGCCTGCCTATGTGAGGGATGAGTGATGAGGGATGCCACCGCAGAGGGTGGAGTTGTCAGCAAAGAGATAAAGAGGATTTTCCAGATGGTCCGAGAGATCGTTGATGAAGATCAGGAATAAGACTGGGCCCAGGATACTGCCTTGGGGCACTCCAGCTTCGATAGGTCGAGGAGATCACAGTATCTCGTTGAGAGCCACACATTAGCTACCTGAGTGGAGGAAGTCGGTAACCCAAGAGTGGAGTTAGTCGGTAACCCAAGAGTGGAGTTGGCCTTGGATGCCATAGGCAGACAGTTTGGAGAGTAATCTGGGATGCCAGACTGCATCAAAAGCTTATTGAGATATTTGTTGAGAGACGAGCCTGGATCTCATGTCTGACATTGAGGGCCTTCGTCCATTGTTTGCAGAGCAGAAGCAGCATGTCCAGGTTGGAGTGACATGGTCTGAATCTGAACCGAATGGCTGAGATAATGGCGCAGGAGAAAACCAAGGATTTGATGTCAACTGCGGAAATGGCTTCCATGACCTTTCTGAGGATGAGGAATGATAGGTCTGTTCTGATAGGTCCTTTCTGAAGCTGATAGGTCTGTAGTTAAGATGATCTGTTTTTGCACCATGTTAATGTAATGCTGTGACTTTTGCTCACTCCCAGGCAGAAGAAAGATAACCTTGGGTAATGGATAAGGTGAACAGAGCAGAAAGAGGATGTGCAAGAGAAGCAGAGCAGGTTTACGAGGGTTTCCTGCCATAACCAACAGAGGGCGCTGCATCAGCGACACAGCCATGCCCTCAGTCAATGATGCTACCCCACAGCCTTATGCTGTGTATGAACGAAGAAGAAGATTGGAATTGCACACCCAAACCTGAAATGAGTTATCCCAGTCTGCAAAAGCACATTTGTTCCCACAATGCAAAGCAGGACATACATTATAAAGGTGTTTCATGGTGCCATTTTGGACTACGCTGTACTGCTGCTTTTAATTAATATGGTGACGTCACGTCTGACGTCATTGTCACATATCTTATAATCATATGTCTGTTAATTATATAATTGACGCAGCCAATGGCAAGCGCCGCATTCGACGTGTGCGGGGCGTGTGCCCGCCTGACGCCATGTTGGACACTGAATAAAGTGAGATGGACAAACTGGAATATCTGCTCATCTATTGTTGTGAATGTTAGACACGATAATGCACCTTGCTGTACTGCCATGTCTGTAATGTTTCGTTTGAGGACAACACTGCAAATCTGTATTGACCAGCCTGGAGCTTTTACTAAATTAAACCTGATGGAACACAAATAAAATCTGCAGTTTGTAAGGCTAATGGAGGATCTAGTAAATCACGTGCTGGACAAGGCCATTAGTAGACAGTTCAGTATACTTGTATACATGAATTACATTTGCACATTAGCAGACATCAATGTACTTTTACATGAATTACTAGGACATCAGTTCAAGGACATAACCACAAAGATAATAGTCTGGGATTTTTTTGGAGTGAGATCTTATAACATCAATGTCGCACATGGAGTCAATATCAATGACAGAGTCAATAACAGAGCACAATTCACGACTGAACTTGCTCTTGATGCGAAGGAGGAAGTGCACATTATTACACTTGATTTATTCACGATCGCAAAGTGTTAGTGACAGGGACACCTCGCGATGTGAATTAACAAGGCTGCATACTTTATTTTTTAATTAATTTTGGAAAAATCATTTTTGAGGTCAACACAGGCCAAAAGGTCAACATAGGTCAAAGGTCAACAACTTTGTCGAATTTCTATAATCCTCTATTTTCATCTGATTGACTTGAAATTTAAAGACGATTTGCATATTGCATCATTGATTTCAACCACAAATTATTTTTGAGGTCAACACAGGCCAAAAGGTCAACATAGGCATAAGGTCCTCAACTTTGTCGAATTTCTAAAATCCTCTATTTTCATCTGATTGACTTGAAATTTAAAGACGATTTGCATATTGTGTCATTGATTTCAACTACAAATTATTTTTGAGGTCAACACAGGCCAAAAGGTCAACATAGACCAAAGGTCAACAACTGTCGAATTTCTAAAATCCTCTATTTTCATCTGATTAATTTGAAATTTAAAGAGGACTTGCATATTGTGTTATTGATTTCAACCACAAATTATTTTTGAGGTCAACACAGGCCAAAAGGTCAACATAGGCATAAGGTCCTCAACTTTGTCGAATTTCTAAAATCCTCTATTTTCATCTGATTGACTTGAAATTTAAAGACGATTTGCATATTGTGTCATTGATTTCAACTACAAATTATTTTTGAGGTCAACACAGGCCAAAAGGTCAACATAGACCAAAGGTCAACAACTGTCGAATTTCTAAAATCCTCTATTTTCATCTGATTAATTTGAAATTTAAAGAGGACTTGCATATTGTGTTATTGATTTCAACCACAAATTATTTTTGAGGTCAACACAGGCCAAAAGGTCAACATAGGCATAAGGTCCTCAACTTTGTCGAATTTCTAAAATCCTCTATTTTCATCTGATTGACTTGAAATTTAAAGACGATTTGTATATTGTGTCATTGATTTCAACTACAAATTATTTTAGAGGTCAACACAGGCCAAAAGGTCAACATAGACTAAAGGTCAACAACTGTCGAATTTCTAAAATCCTCTATTTTCATCTGATTAATTTGAAATTTAAAGAGGACTTGCATGTTGTGTTATTGATTTCAAACACAAATTATTTTTGAGGTCAACACAGGCCAAAAGGTCAACATAGGCCAAAGGTCAACAACTTTGTCGAAATTCTAAAATCCTCCATTTTAATCTGATTGACAAAATTAGAGGATTTGCATATTGCATCATTGATTTCAACCACAAATTATTTTTGAGGTCAACACAGGCCAAAAGGTCAACATAGGCCAAAGGTCAACAACTTTGTCGAAATTCTAAAATCCTCCATTTTAATCTGATTGACAAAATTAAAGAGGATTTGCATATTGTGTCATTGATTTCAACCACAAATTATTTTTGAGGTCAACACAAGCCAAAAGGTAAACATAGGCCAAAGGTCAACAACTTTGTCGAAATTCTAAAATCCTCCATTTTAATCTGATTGACAAAATTAAAGAGGATTTGCATATTGTGTCATTGATTTCAACCACAAATTATTTTTGAGGTCAACATAGGCCAAAGGTCAACATATGCCAAAGGTCAACAACTTAGGTGTCATTTGTAAAATCCTCAATTTTCATTTAATTGACTTGAAATTTGAACAGGATTTGGATATTTGGTCATTGAATTCAACCACCAATTATTTTTAAAGTCAAATTTGTTTTATGGATTTTACATGTATCGTGCTCTGCGCAACGTCTTTCTTTTTTGTTTGTCTGTATTTGAGCAGTATATCTCAAAACGTTGTGGACGGATTCAGACGACATTTGTTTGACAGGTTGGGTGTGTGACAAGGACAACTTGATTAGATTTGGTTCAGGTCAGCAGATCCGGCCGATGAGTGGAATACAAAATGCAAACTGTTCAACCTGCAGATATGTGCGCTCTACCGAGTGCTGCTATAGTTTCTGTAGTGTTTGCATATAAAAAAATTTTGTGCCCATTAAAACTGAACATACGACATATTGAGATGTCTGTGGCCATGGGTCAGTAACTCACCGTACTGTGTTGCGCCAAAAGAACACAATGAACAGTGTATTGTTGACTGATTACTCATGTAGGCATGGTATTTCAACTGGGTCAGTTCGAGCCATCGGAAATGCCAAGATCCTTTGCGCACAAGTGGCATTTTCTGGCCACGATAATGGAGAGGAGGGAAATTGTTGGAAGGAGGGCATGGGTGGTGTGTGGGGGTGTGTGTGAATGTGAATAACCAGATCTGAAAAACAGCATTTTTTAAAAAACATTTAGCTGCCGTAAGTGTAACAAACAAGCATCATTTTATAGTGAAACTTTGTTTCTCCCACCCGGTTTCATTAGATAGTTCATGGACAGCCAAATGATGGTGGGGGCATTATTTGTATTGCTTCACCAGATTCCAATCATCATTGCTCTTCATTGATACCAACAGTTATCCATAAACAGAACCCTGATGAAACCCTGGTGAAAGAAACATGTTATTGTGTCCTTAAAAAAAATCTTTATTTATTTTGATGCCTTCAGAATTCACTGCTCCAACCAAACCTTTCCCGAGAGCAGCAAATAACACAGAAGGAAGTTCTAAGCTTGTGCATATTTCCCCCGACAGGATGGAGACCGTGGAAAATATCCAAGCGGCTCGGCTGGAAGCCACTACGGTACGTATAGGTGGAAGGAGACCTGGTCTGTAAACCTCTGATAATTATGAATGATATGTTTCAAGCAGAAATTAAATGCACTGCACCTTCCTGTTCTGTAGTATTGTCTCAGCCATCATTGTTCTTGGCATGTATACAGTGTATATATATATATATATACACACACACACACATTTCTTTATTAAAATATACATATATATATATCTTTTTTTTTTTTTTTTTTTTTTTTTTTTTTTTTTTTTTTACATATATCTATATATACACAAAGAATTAAGTTAAGCACCCCTACACAACGAATTAAGGTAAGCACCCCCTAATATATATTCTTTGTGTATATGTATACATTGGCATATATTCTAAGGTATGTGAGATCAAATAATGATTGGTATGACATTAGCAATTATCCATTGATGAAATGCAGATGAGTGCACTCATCTGTGACGCCCATCGCTCGTGCAGCACGTGTTATCATCCACGTGGTCGTGATTTTCTGTAAATGCACTATCATCACGGGTTATTGCAAGTCACGCCTGAGCTCGTGTGGGGGTTACATGGTCATTTTCTCGTAATGGTGGCTCGTAGACGGTTGTCGGACGGAGAACGATGGCGGATAATAGGCATGATCGAGTCCGGAATGTCCAGAAAAGCTGTAGCTCGAACGTTTGGTTACCACCATTCGGTGATCAGTCGGTTGGTGCAGAAACACCAGGAAACGGATGCGGTGAAGGACCGCTCAAGGTCTGGAAGACCTCGCGTGACAACAGTCCGCCAAGATAGAGCGCTTTTGAGACTGGTGCGACGATATCCCTTCGCCTCGAGCCATTTCCTGAAGGACAACTGGATGCCCAACAGAAGGCTATGTCACCGTACCGTGAGGAACCGCCTGAAATCGGCCGGTTTAAGGTCAAGACGAGTGATCAAGCGTCCAAGGCTACTCGAACGACATCGGAGGGAGCGTTTGGCATGGTGCCTAGCGCGACGTGGATGGAACATCCGGTCTTGGAGGCGAGTTCATTGGTCGGATGAAAGCCGGTTCTTGCTGTACGTGACAGATGGGCGTGTTCGGGTGTGGCGCCACAAAAACACCGCGTATGCACCTAAAAACATTCAACCAACGGTACCCTTTGGTGGTGGCTCGATTATGGTCTGGGGATGCTTCTCCCATGACTGTAAGTTGGACCTGATAACTGTGCGAGGTAACCTCAACGGAGAGCGATATGCCGAGGAAATCCTGAATACCACCGTAATCCCGCACTTCGATGACCACACCCTCGCCAGCAGACCCATCTTCATGGATGACAACGCCAGGCCTCACCGTGCGAGACGCGTCCGAGCCTTGCTGGAGCAAGGTGCTGTGACAACCATCCCCTGGCCTGCGTACAGTCCTGACCTGAACCCCCTCGAGCACGTTTGGGACATGTTGGGACGACAAATTGCGAAGATGGTCCCTCCAATAGCCAATCTGGATGAATTGGAACGTGCATTACATCGGGAATGGAACAACCTGCCACAGCAACGCATACGACGGCTTACAGGGTCTATGAGACGTAGGGTTGAGTCAGTGATCCGATCACGTGGGTCCTACACACGTTATTGACGCAAAGATCGCTAGAGGTCTTCTCAGAACAATGACTGTACGTTAGAAAACATAAACGTCATCCACACTGTCCGTGATGGACCTATAGCTCCATACTTAAATTGAGGTGAAAATATGCCTAAAATTCCCAAAAAATTTCACCTTAAATTATTCAGAATAAAATATTGAAAACGGCATGATTGTTATGTTTTTATGTGACCATAATATCACTTCTCCAGAAAATATAGCAATATCATGGGTATATTACACTGTTTTGACGACAACAAACTTGTAATGTGCGAGGTTGTAAAAAAACGGGGGGGGGGGGTGCTTAACTTAATTCTTTGTGTATATATAAAAGTGAAATGTCCGTTTGTTTGTTTGTTTGTGAACCTACTCCTCTGAGCTCCCAAGGTTAATCACCACAAAACTTTATAGGATAACATATTTTACCACCCTGCACCTAAATAGGGGTTTAAAACAGTTATTTTCTCACAATTCATAATTTATGGACATCCAAGCTGCCACCTGTTGCCATGATCTCCAAGGGTTGATCCACATATACAAAACTTTATAAAATGCCCAATTTTTATCATATTTAAACATGGATACCGATATAATTAGTGAGATTGTGACCTCCGATCATCAAATATGTTATCAGATGTGAAAAACAACTTTATTTGGTCATGCCGTTAACTGTGAAACTGCTTATGGCGTTAACTGGTCAACTGTGAAAAACAACAAAGGCGTTACCATGATCGGTAAGTTTGGCAAAGAAGGAGTCACACGACCTCTGAAATTCACGAATTTTTCAAAAACCGTAAATAGTACAAAGACAACCTTTACATAGATTTAAAGGGAATTTTACTGCTCATAAAACAACATAACTCTCAAGGGTGAAAAAATAGTTTGTACAAAAAATGACCCACCTGACACCATATACAAACCACCACATGCCAACGGGTGAACCCTCCAACAATCACATCACAACAAGGTGAGTTGTTACCCTGCGCTCGCGAAGCGAAAGGTAGGGTTAAGCATTCGGGTACGTACGTACATACTTACGTACGTGTCTGCATTTCAGTAAAATAAAGTGTGTGCCATGTCAGCATTTTAAAAATTCATTTTCTCGGCAACCGTTGTTCCGATTGACATTAAATTTTCACCATAGGAGGGCCTCCACCTGCAGAATATTTTAATGAATATTATGACGTCACAGGTCACGTGGTACTGGGCGCCATCTTGGAAAAACCAAAAGAAAATTGCACCTCTATATCTCAAAAAACGCTGCACATAAATAATTGAGACAGGTTTCATTGCAAAGAACTCTCCATGCGGAATAACATATATGAATGATGACGTCATATGTGCCGCCGTTATGACGTCATAATTCGACAAGTAAAAAACTTTATCCGATCAGGATGAAATTTCTTGAGCATCTTCTCGGTATAAATTGATGCAGAAATAAAATTATAATGACGTCGTAGGTCACGTGGTTCGGCCGCCATATTGTTTTGAGTGAAAAGCCTGAAAAACCACTAAAATCCAATTTTCTCCAAAACCACTGAACAGATCGAGGCCAAACTTTGCAGGCAAAATCGCATACCCATGACGAACAAAAAAGTCAGCGAGCATGACGCCATGCATCACATGGTTTTGCAGTTATGACGTTTTTAAGCATAAACTTTTAAAACCTAGCTCCTCCCTCATTCTTGATTCTATTGAGGGGACACTTCACAGATGTGTTCAGCATATCAGTCTACTAAAATGAACTTTTGGAATTTGCGATAGGTGACGTGGTTTGGCAAATATAAATAATTAAAAGAAAATATTTTTAAAATTATAACTCTCGCACCGCTTCATTGATCGACGTGAAACTTTACATTATAATAGAGGTAATGAAATGTAACAAGTGTGCAAAATTTCAAGATTATTGGATGTACTGTCTGGAAGCTAGAAGTTGTTATTGAGTGAAGAAGAAGAGTCTTAAAGAGGGGACATGGAATTAATTATCACACTGCACGTGACGAGCAGGCAAAGTACGGAGCAACCTCACGGGGTCATTTTGAGCTCAAATAAAATTCTGATTTCAGATTTGTCAATCGCTGTGGTAGATTAACACATGACCAAAACGGATTTGGCGAAATTCCGACGATTTTTGACGAAAATATAATATTTGTGTCTGCATTTCAGTAAAGTAAAGTGTGTGCCGTGTCAGCATTTTAAAAATAGAAACGTGGCTCATTGTAAATAAC
Source organism: Myxine glutinosa (assembly GCF_964187855.1). NCBI lineage: Eukaryota > Metazoa > Chordata > Myxini > Myxiniformes > Myxinidae > Myxine > Myxine glutinosa. The sequence continues at coordinate 26,507,829 of NC_136261.1, forward strand.
TCCATATTGGGAATAGGTGTTGTTAACGATGACGTCATTGGTGCCATAATTATGACGTCATAATTCGACAGGGACAACGCTTAGTCTGATCAGTTTGAAATTGATTGAGCATGATCTATGCAACAATTATTTAGAGAATATACATTTATGATGTCATCGCTCACGTGGTCTGGCAGCCATATTGGATAATAAAAAAAAGAAACGTTCAAAAATAGAGGAGTTGGCTCACATCAAGTTGATTGCGCAGGGTAAGTATTCTATGAATACCATCTAGTTGTTTTTCTGTTTGTTTGTGATCATACTGCTTTGAGCTCCCAAGGTTAATCACAAGGAAACTTTAACCATGATGTACCTTAATTGGGTTTATACTGTGATGAGGAGGTCATTTGGCCCGATATTACCGAGTTGAACACACGAGTTAATTTAATTACTAACCCGAGGTAATTTCTTTACTACAGCTTCACTCCTTTACATCCTTTAGAACCTTTACACCCCTTAGATCCCTTAGACTTGGACTCTTTACACCCCTTAAACCCTTTAAACCCCTTTGACACCTTTTGGCCCTTTACATCCTTAAGATACCTTTGACCCTTTTTATACTCCTTTGATCAATGTGGACCTTTTACACCTCTTAGATCCCTTTTGACCCTTTACACCTTCAGATACCTTTCGACCCATTAAACCCTCTACACCTCTTGGACCATTACACCCTTTCAACCCCTTCATACCCATTTCGACCGTTTTGAGACATATACACCTTCTTTGACACTTTTAAGACCTATTGACTTTTTAAGACACTTTGGACAACTTAAGACCATTTGGACACTTTTGTCCCCTTTTGCTCTTTCATCCATAGACAACTTTAGACCCCATTTGGCCCTTTTAAGAGCCATGATTCTTTAAATACTTTACTCCCCTTTATGACCCAAAAACACTTTAGACCCCTAAGAAAATATACGTGTATATAAAACAGTGTGTGTGTGTGTGTGTGTGTGTGTGTGTGTGTGTGTGTGTGTGTGTGTGTGTGTGTGTGTGTGTGTGTGTGTGTGTGTGTGTGTGTGTGTGTGTGTGTGTGTGTGTGTTCCCCTTCATAAGGTTCGGTTTTAAAGGCTTTGAGTAGTGCTTTAGGAGGGATTTGAGTGGGGGGGGTTTAATGGGCAATCTTTGAACACGACTGTGTGTCCACCGGTTAAAAGACCTAAAAGACTCTGAGGACCTAAAAGACCCCAAGGACTCTGAAGATCCAAAATACCCAGAAGACCCAATGGACCACAAAACACCCAAAATACCCGAAGACCCAAAATACCCTGTAGACTGTTAAACACAAAAGACCATGAAGTCCCAGAAGACCCCAAGGACTGTGAAGACCCAAAACACCCCGAAGACCCAAAATTCTCTGAGGACCCAAAAGAGCCTGAAGACCCAATGGACCCCAAAGACCCAAAAAATCCCAAGGCTCCAAAAGACCCAGAGGATCCAAAAGACCCAAACAATCCCAAGGACCCAAATGACAAAGAGGACCCAAAAGACCCCAAGGACACAGAAGACCCCGAAGACCCAATGGACCCCACACACCCAAAAAACCCTGTAGACTGTTAAAGACACAAAAGACCATGAAGGCCGAGAGGTCGCCAAGGACCCAGAAGACCCCAAGGACTCTGAAGACCCAAAATACCCCGAAGACCCAAAAGACAGAAAAGTCATTGAAGACCCAATGGACCCCAAACACCCAAAATGCCCCAAAGACCCCAAAAAAACCAAATGACCCTGAAGACTGTTGAAGACCCCGAAGAACCAAAATACCCCAAAATATTCTTAAATATCCAAAGGACCAAAAAAAACCCACCAAATTCCCCAAAGAACCATAAAGACCCCAAAGACCCAAAAGACTGTAAAGACCCCAAGACCCTTAAAGACCCCAAATACCCAAAATACACTAAATACCCTTAAAGACCCAAAATACCCTGAAGACCCAAAAGACCCTTAAATATCCAGAAGACCCAAAATACCCCAAAGACCCTAAATACCCCAAAGACCCAAGATACCCAAAATACCCCAAAGACCGCAAGACACTTTAAGACCCAAAATACAACAAAAACCCAAAGGCCTTGAAGACACAAAATTCCCCAAAGACCCAAAACACTGAAAAGACCCCAAGACCCTTAACACCCATAAAGACCCCGAATACCCCAAGGATTCTGAAGACCCAACATACCCTGAAGACCCAAAATACCCCTTAGACCCAGAAGACCCGAAGGACTCTCAAGACCCAAAAGTCCCCAAACACCCAAAAGACAGAAAAGTCATTGAATACCCAATGGACCCCAAACACCCAAAATACCCCAAAGACCCAAAAAACCCAAATGACCCTGAAGACCGTTAAAGACCCCGAAGAACCAAAAGACCCCAAAGACTCTTAAATATCCAAAAGACCAAAAAAAACCAAAATACACTGAAGACCCCAAATTCCCCAAAGACCCATAACGACCCCAAAGACCCAAAAGACTGTAAAAACCCCAAGACCCTTAAAGACCAAAAGTACCCCAAAGACCGAAAATACACTAAATACCCTTAAATATCCAGAAGACCCAAAAGATCCCAAAGACCCAAAATATCCAAAATACCCCAAAGACCACAAGACCATTAAACACCCAAAATACAACAAAAACCCAAAGGCCCTGAAGACCCAAAATTCCCCAAAGACTCATAAAGACCCCGAGGGCCCAAAACACTGAAAAAACCCCAAGACCCTTAAAGACCCAAAATACCACGAAGACCCAAAATAACCCAAAGACTCATAAAGACCACGAAGACCCAAAACACTGAAAAAAACCCCAAGACCCTTAAAGACCCAAAATACCACGAAGACCCAAAATAACACAAAGACCCCAAAACCCAAAAGACTCTGAACATCCAAAGACACTTAAATACCCAGAAGACCCCAAAGACCCAAAAGATCCTGAGGACCCAAAAGTCCCCAAGGACTCAGAAGACCCCAAAGGACTCTGAAGATCCAAAATAACCTGAAGACTGTTAAAGACCCAAAAGACCCTGAGGACCCCAAAGACCCAAAAGACTGAAAACATCCTGAAGACCCAATGGACCCCAAAGACCCAAAATATCCCAAAGACCAAAAAGACCATGAAGATCCAATGGACCCTAAACACCCAAAAGACCCTGAAGACCCAAAATACCCTGAGGATCCAAAAGACCCAAACAACCCAAGGACCCAAATGACCCAGAGGGCCCAACATACCCCAAGGACCCAGAAGACCCCAAGGACTCCGAAGACCCAAAATACCCCAAAGCCACAAAATACCCTGAAGACCCAATGGGCCGCAAATACCCTGAAGACCCTGAAAACACTGAAGACTGTTGAAGATCCAAAAACCCCAAAAGGCCTCTAGATCCTTAAAGACCCCCAAAACCATGAAGACTCTAAAGACCCTTAAAGACTCTGAAACCCCATAAATACCCTGAAGGCCCAAAATACCCCAAAGACCCTTAAATACCTGAAGACCCCAAAAGACCCTGAAGACTGTTAAACACCCAAAATACCCTGAAGACCCAAAATACCCCAAAGACCCAAAATACCCCAAAGACCCTTAAATACCCTGAAGACCCAAAATACCCCAAAGACCCTTAAAGATCCTGAAGACCCCAAGAACCCAAATGACCCTGAGGACTTAAAAGACCAACAAGTCCCTGAAAACCCAAAATACCCAAAAGACACCAAGACCCTTAAAGATCCAAAAGACCACAAAAACCGACAAGACCCTGAAGACCCAAAGACCCATGAAGACCCCGAATACCCAAAAGACCCCAAGACCCTTAAAGACCCAAAATACCACAAAGACCCTGATGACCCAAAAGACTCTGAAGAATGTTAAAGACCCAAATGACCACGAAGACCCAAAATATTCCAAAGACCCAAAATACTCCAAAAAGCCAAAATACCCCAAAGACCTTTAAATACCCGAAGACCAAAAATATTGAAAAGACCATGAAGACCACAAAGACACCGAAGACCCAAAGGACCCAAATAATCTTAAAGACCGAAAAGAGCCCGAAGATTTTATATGGTATATATATATATATATATATATATATATATATATATATATATATATATATATATATATATATATATATATATATATATATATATATATATATATATATATATATATATATATATATATATATATATGTATATATGTAGTATATATATATATACTATATATATATACTATATATATATACTATATATATATATATATATATATATATATATATATATATGTATGTATATATATATGTATATATATATATACTATATATATATACTATATATATATATATATATATATATATATATATATATATATATATATATATGTATGTATATATATATGTATATATATATATACTATATATATATACTATATATATATATATATATATATATATATATATATATATATATATATATATATATATATATATATATATATTGTTGCGGATCTCACCGTCGGCCCCTTTTCCCCTTACCAAGGGGGGATTAATCCCCTTGTCTGCGACTGACCGACGTGAGTCCTGGAGCTGCCCAGCTCCCTCCACGAGGCAGGTGAGCAACCTCGTTCGAGACCGCAGACAAGATGTTATTTTGCCGAGCGGATTAGCAGCCCGCGGCTCGAACCATTAACAAAAACTAAACCCGATCCTAAACGTTGGCCAAATCGTGCCACAGGTGTTCAATGATGGAAATCACGAAGACGAATGGATGTGAAGAAAGGAAGGCAAAGGTAGGAAGAACAGGGATTTATTACTAACTATTGTACAAGACCAAAGAAACCAAGGAGGAGGAAAGAAACGAAAATAATGACAGAAGGAGAAGACACAGTGCAATTCTACTTATCTATACAGGCTTACTTATACCCCAGGGACAAGAAACACAAAACAAACTCACGTACACAAAAGGATGGAATGGCAGGAATGGGTGGAGGGATGAGAAGGTTCAGGTCCGTGCAAACGGCAGGGCTGGAGGTGACAGCTCCGACTCCTCGCACTCTGGTTCACAGAACGGGCGACAGGGAGATCCGAAGACCGCGGCACGTCGAGGTTCGCGTGCCCGCACTGGTTGTTCTTCAGAGTGCTGGTTGGTATCGCGATCAGGGCGTGCCGATTCGCATTCGCTTTCCTCTCCAGAACTCACTCTCTCCTCCTCAACTGAACTCTCTCAACTGGGCTCCGGTGGACTGCGGTGGGAGGCTCCGGGCGACGGGTTATATAACCACGCCCATGGAACTTTCGAGAACCTCCTCGAACGCTCTCTCTCCGCCCTCTCAGGCCAAACCCCTCATCCTTGGTTGGTTGATCGGGGGCTGGCTCACTCCTTCTCATGATGAGGTGGAGACACGCCTTTCTTCTCTGAGCTGACCGCGTGCGTAATGGAGTTTGGGGTGAAGAAAACCGCCCAATGCACTGGCACTTCGAAGAGATGATTGGGGGAAACTTGAAAAGGGAACTATCTTATGTCATTTGGTGCAATGCAGAGTCTACTAGTGGGAAACAGGGCCTTAAACTAACACACATAATAAGGAAATAACTATGGTGAGGTCTATGGTGGCCTACGTGCTTGTACATGGACTAGCTACGGTGCACTCATTTCAATTAACAGCCAATTAAAAGGGGAAATGTACACAGGAAATTTAATACTAAATTTACAAAGTGAAGGTTCTAAAAACCGTAACAATATATATATATATATTCCAGTAGTACATGTGTACAAACAAAAGTTTACCAAAAATTGATCAACAGTTTTCAATAGTCAGGAGATTTGTTCATTGTTGTGCCAAGCATCTTTTAAGCAGAGCATCTGTTTATAACTTTACGATGAGCAACAAGGAGAGGAACTCTCTGAAGAGCAACTTTACAATGAGTTTATAACTTTACGAAGAATAACTTTCGTTGATAATATAGCCATTTAAACCCTCAGCTGGAAGCAGAATTCATCGAGACCCGTGCTTCTTATTTCACGACAGTCATGATGACGATAGCAAGAGTTGAAATGAAAACTTTTGTATTGTCTATTGATCAACAAATCAGGCAATCCTTGATCAACAGCACCCACCAAGCTGTTCAGAAAGCATGTGATATATACATTCCCCCAATATAAGAAATAAACAGACAACTTGATGATGTAATAAATAGGATGTAAAGTGTGAGATTTCACCCCAATCCACAGCAACCCTATAATAGTTAAACCTATAAGAGTTAAACATGATTATGAACCTATAATAGTTAAACATGATTATGAACCTATAATAGTTAAACATGATTATGAACCTATAATAGTTAAACATGATTATGAACCTATAATAGTTAAACATGATTATGAACCTATAATAGTTAAACATGATTATGAACCTATAATAGTTAAACATGATTATGAACCTATAATAGTTAAACATGATTATGAACCTATAATAGTTAAACATGATTATGAACCTATAAATAGTTAAACATGATTATGAACCTATAATAGTTAAACATGATTATGAACCTATAATAGTTAAACATGATTATGAACCTATAATAGTTAAACATGATTATGAACCTATAATAGTTAAACATGATTATGAACCTATAATAGTTAAACATGATTATGAACCTATAATAGTTAAACATGATTATGAACCTATAATAGTTAAACATGATTATGAACCTATAATAGTTAAACATGATTATGAACCTATAATAGTTAAACATGATTATGAACCTATAATAGTTAAACATGATTATGAACCTATAATAGTTAAACATGATTATGAACCTATAATAGTTAAACATGATTATGAACCTATAATAGTTAAACATGATTATGAACCTATAATAGTTAAACATGATTATGAACCTATAATAGTTAAACATGATTATGAACCTATAATAGTTAAACATGATTATGAACCTATAATAGTTAAACATGATTATGAACCTATAATAGTTAAACATGATTATGAACCTATAATAGTTAAACATGATTATGAACCTATAATAGTTAAACATGATTATGAACCTATAATAGTTAAACATGATTATGAACCTATAATAGTTAAACATGATTATGAACCTATAATAGTTAAACATGATTATGAACCTATAATAGTTAAACATGATTATGAACCTATAATAGTTAAACAATACATATCTTTGAGGAGGCTTTGTTCACTTGCAGGATAGAAACTATAAGTGGTCATAATGAAATCTTGAGGTTGCTGATGTTGTCCTTGATGACCAGATCAGTAGTTATTGGACCAGATTCAAAATAGACATGGGGCTCATTGTCGATGGGATAGATGAAATTAGAGAGTGGGACACTCGCCTTTGAGTGCGTCGTCTGGGTGCAATTCTGAATCGAACTAAAATCCATCATCCAGGTTCTGCACCAGAAGGGCATTGCGTCGATGAGCGTGTCATCCATCACAAGGCATGGTCCCATCTGTCAGCGGTAGCTGGTGGGAAGTAAAGATCCGATTTTGTCTTTTGCAAACATTAGCTGATGTCTTGGGCACACGGGTCAAATTCCTCTCCTAACTCAATAGGGTGATGCATCAGCAATGTAACCACACCCTCGGAGACGATGCAACCTGCAGCCAGGTGCCGCATACAAATGATGAGCAGAAAGAGGAAAACGGATCTTTGTTTCATGGTCTTCGGCATCTCCAAGCAGCTCGAACGTAAATCCCATGCGGAACAGACATTGGTGAACATCAATGTACTTTCATTTGAATTGCACGAGCATCGGCGGACAATGGACGGATGCGTACAGGAATTCTGAGCAGCACGAGCCAATTGCACACAGGTCAATAAAAACTCCATTGCAAGTCCATGGCCTATAAATAACGATGGCACTTGTTACCTCCGCCACCAAAGGTGTATGGAGATTATGTTTTCACCCCTGTCTGTTTGTCTATCCGTTTGTCTGTGAACAAGATATCTCAAAAGGTTGTGGACGGATTCGGACAAAGTTTGGCAGAGATGTAGCGTATGTGACAAGGACGAAATGATTAGATTTTGGTGAAGATCCGGATTCGGATCCGGCTACTAGAATTTTAAAGTCATTCTTCACCATTGGGAGATAGGGACAAAAACGATACATTGTGGGATATCTCAAAAAGTTATGGACAGATTTGGACGAATCTTGGTGGACAGGTTGGGTGTCTGACAAGCACGATTCGATTTTGGTGAAGATCTGAATATGGCTTCGGATATGAGGGTTATTTAATTATTTTTGAGTGATTCTTCACCATTGGGAGATAGGGCCAAAACGATACATAGCAGGATATCTCAAAAAGTGTGGATGGATTTGGACGAAACTTGGTGGACAGGTTGGGTGTCTGACAAGCACGATTCGATTCGATTTTGGTGAAGATATGAATATGGATTCGGATATGAGAGTTATTTAATTTTTTTGGGTGATTCTTCACTATTCGGAGATGGGGCCAAAACGATACATAGCAGGATATCTCAAAACGTTGTGGACAGATTTGGACGAAACTTGGTGGACTGGTTGGGTGTCTGACAAGGACGATTCGATTTTGGTGAAGATCTGAATATGGATTCGGATATGAGAGTTATTTAATTTTTTTGGAGTGATTCTTCACCATTGGGAGATCGGGCCAAAACGATACATAGGATATCTCAAAACGTTGTGGACAGATTTGGACGAAACTTGTTGGAGAGGTTAGGTGTCTGACAAGGACGATTCGATTCGATTTTGGTGAAGAGCCGGATCCGGATCCAGCTAATATAATTTTTTAACTGATTCTTCACCATTGAGTGATACGGCCAACCAGGTGGAGGTATGCTCTCTACTGAGTGCCGTTCTAGTTTAAGATGTACATATCCATCTCGCCATGAACCCAATGCTTTGTTGCTTCTATATTATTCATACAGCAGGGTAGCTCAGGTGTATGTTGTGTGCTCATCTCCAGCATTCTCTTCCTGGAGATGTGAACACGATAGGCCTTTGGTGCCTTTCTGCAGTGGAAGCAAATTGTCAGGTGTTCTGTCCAAATTTTAAATTATGCGTATGGGTCGAGCACGACGTTAGTCATCTTGTCTCATTCGAAGCACTCCCTGTCTACCCCACTCAGGCAGCCAATCGAGGCTCCATATTGTGTTTCTGATGAAAGATCGTGTGAAGTCAGGTGACCCTCCAACAATATTTTTATTCGGTTGATTCATGATAAATAATTATGGTTCCCGGAAGGAGGTATTAAGTGTTCAGTCTTGGTATCCATGGTGTCCCACTTTTTGAGGAATATTTTCATTATTCAATTGTTATTTTTAATTTTCCAATTTTCAATTGTTTAAATTTTTTCCCGAAATTTTCTTGTTTTTATTTTCTTCAAATTTTAAAAAATTATTGGAATTTTTTTTCAACATCTTTCATTTTTCAATTATCTATTGTAATTTTCAATTATTTAATTAAAATCCCAATTACTTAATTGTTTGCAAATTTCAATTATTTAAATATTTTCCTTTTTTTCTCATTTTTACCTCCGCCACAGAAGGAGGGCAGAGGTTTTGTTTTCGCCTCTGTCTGTCTGTGAACAGGATATCTCTAAAAGTTGGTGACATATTCAGACGATCAGGTGGTGGACAGGTTGTGTGTGCGACAAAGACGAAATAATTAGATTTTGGTGAAGATCCGGTCTGGATCCGTCTGCTATTATTTTTTAAGTGATTCTTCACCATAGAGAAATTTATATTATTTATATTTATTATTTGGTATTATAATATTATAATAATAATATTATAATATTATAATTTATATTTGGTATTATAATTATTATTATTAAATTTATTTATTTTATTTTATATTCTTCACCATAGAGAGATGGGGCCACCAAAAACGATTTATATGTCATGATATTTCAAAAGGTTGCGGACGAGTTATGACAAATCTACGTGGATGAGTTGGTTCGGTGACAAGAACGAGCCCATTCGATTTTCACGGTTCAGATCCGGATCCGGCCTATCTGTGGGAAAGAAAACGTAAACGGTTCAGCCTGGCGGAGGTATGCACTCCACTGAGTGTCCTTATAGTTTAATTATTGTTCCCAGATGGAGGGATCAAGTGTTTAATCTCGGTGCCCCGATTTTTGGGGCAAAAAAAGGTTTGTTTTCATTATGAGGCAGAATTTCATTGGTATTGTGGTGGAAGCATTTTTTGTTATATATTTTGTTATATATTTTGTTTGTCTGGTTGATTTGTTTGTGAAGTAAATGTTAGCTCTTTCACGAGCCTCGATTCAGTATACAAAAAAGAAAAGAAAAAAAGAAGAAAAAAAAAGAAGCAACGCAGCAACTGCTTTAACGTGGGAAATCACAAGCCCTTCCACACGAGTACTTTTGACCAATAATAAATTGTTTATTTGTCTGAATATGTTAATAACTTTATTTGCAGCTGTTCGTCAGCATAAACAACTTCAAAAACAATAAACAAGGTTGGTGTGACCATGCGGTTGCAGGAACGCCGACGGAACCAAAAGGAAATAGAAGAACGCCGTCGATGTCTTGAAGATGAGAAGCTCAATTTACAACATTGCAAGGTCCGTCGAGCTTCATCCATCTTGATTTTCTTTCGCCCTGTTCCACCAACATCTTTTTAACTGGATTGCCCACACTTGCTGTGCTCTCTCTTTCCGTTTCCTCCCTTTTATCCCCCTGTTTGAGCCTTTGTTTGCAAATGAAGTAAAATCTTTACCTGGCAGAGCCTTGCGTTGATACAAAATGATTAACAAGCTAGAGGTTTGCATGCATTTTCACAAGTTAATCATTTACATTTTTCTTTTTATTTGCATGACCATGGCCTATAGTGCATGTGATCAAGGTGGATGAAGGGTTACAGGGTCATAGGCTAGTGGCCAAATTTAAAAAGGGGCCTAAAATGTGAGAAACCCCTACCCACGGTAGAACAAGTCACAACCCATTTTTTCTTGAAGAGGGATGTTTGGGGAGTTAGAAAATCATGGTTGTGAACCTGAGATCATTGCACAACATTTTGAAAATCACGTTTACATGTGTACCACTGCAGACTGCAAAAATGGATTTAATCGCCACAGATTTTGGCTCATATTGGCTCATATATTTGTTAATACTGGTGCTACAAACACAAATTTGGTACCAAAATGTGCGGAATGATGACATATATATCTGTAAAAACCATTTGTGATGTAACAAAGGCTTTTGTGTGACCTACAGGCAAAAATAGTGGAATTTTGCGCAATAAATCAGCTTCGGGTTTACCAATAAATATCAACTAAACAATTAATTTCTTCATAAGTATTTGAGTTGTATTACTACATATTACATCAAAATAACCCTCTATCATTCTCCTTTTTAGAAATATAACTCATAAAGATAAATCCGTTGAATTAATAGAGTTATTACCGAAACCATATGTCACCCACCCTAAAAGTAACCGACATTGATTAATTTATAATACATGTATATGCATTAACCAAACAAGAATGATTTTAAATCCAGTTGCAGAAAATCAATTTTGAGCTTGATTGCCTTTTTCTAAAACTACTGATATATACTTATCTTTAATTATTTCATTTCAGATGCTTGTGCTGACAATTGATCTGCAATTATGGATCTGGAACCACCTGTTGTGAAGCGTCGTAAAATTGACACTGACCACTGCATCATATGCTTTAAACCCCTCAACCCTAAAAAGCAAGAAGTTGTAAAGAACCCAACATTTAATGGTTTGAGTGCAATCTTCAAAGCAAGTCAAATCAGAAAAGATGACGTTTATGAAAGTATCTGGCCTTTGCAACAAGACATATTGAGTCTTGATTTGAAAGTATCATTCCACAAATCATGTCGGGCCAAGTATACCAGCAAGTCAAATATCTCCACATCCAACCCCAGTGAGAGTGACCAGCAACCATGCGCGTCTGCGGCAACAGAACACACAAGAATCAGCAGAAATGAAACAGCTGGGTCTGACATCAGGACTAACTGCTTCATTTGTGGAAAATCCAACACTTCCAGAAACAAGCTTACACCGGTATCTACAGGAACTGGACAGTCCACCAGAGAAAAAGTTCTGGCAGCAGCTGACAAAAGACAAGACAATAAAATACACGTGCGCATGCTTGCCTTTCCAGATTTGTTCGCCTATGATGCCAAGTACCACAGGTTATGCTATTCACACTATATTTCAGAACGGAACATCACTGCTGCAATTCGTAAATCAGGAGAGGAAACAATGGGCACATTACATGATGAAGCTTTTGATGATCTGAAATGTTATCTGGAACAAACTGTGTTCTCCAAAACTAAGACAGTGACACCCCTCGTTCACCTGAAAGATGAATACGTTGGATATTTGGTTTCACTGGGTACCACGAATGCAGAACAGTATAAAACTTGGAAGTTGAAGGAGCGATTAACTAAATATTATGGTGACCAAATAGTCTGTGTAACATTTGATGGCCACACTGACATCATATGCTCTTCTTCTGTGACCTTAGGTGATGCCCTGAGAAAAGCCACGATTCTGCAGAGCATGACTGATGAACCAGAATATGAAGACATCCCGTCTGATGTACCATCAGCCATAGATAGTGAAATACATACTTTGCATGCTGCAGCTGGTATCCTGAGGAAGCACATGGCTGATATCGAGCATGTTGGAAATATGTATGCACCTGTCGAGGAAACAGATATTCAGCACTGTGCAGAATTCGTTCCTAATACACTCTACGACTTTATTCAGTGGTGCACCAGTGAGAAATCACACACGAATGTAACCAGCTGTAGTGATGAAGGTGTTATGAAGAACAACCTGAGGACGATCGCCATTTGTCACAATATAATATCACAGAGCCGTCGAGTGTACTCCACAATAACGCTTGGTTTAGCCTTGCAGGTGCATCATGAATTGGGAAGCAAGCATCTCATTGACATGCTTCATTAATTAGGACACTGTGTGTCCTATGATGAGGTGAGACGTTTCCTCACGTCTGTGGCTGTTGATCAAACTGCCTCGGAGGGTATTTACATGTCAAAACCCATGAAAACCAACAAACGAGATAAATTGATGGTGGATTCAGAAGTACTTTTCCGGCGGCTGCTTGCTGTCTCAAAGAAACGCGATGTCAGTCTGGAACAAGTCCTGACACATGAACTGGCTCCTGTGCCACCGTCCCTCTTCAACAATGATGGGACAATGCGAAAAACCAACAAGGAGGATCTGGCAAAGAAGTTAGAAGCTAATTGCGAGGAAGTCCAGGTGCTCGAACCCTCTGACCAACATGATACTGCTTATGTCATTGATGGGATGGCACTACTTCAGGCACTTGATGAAGCCCAGTTTGACACATTTGACGATCTCGGACGTACCATAATGCAGAAGATTCAGTCACTGCTTGCTAGTAACCAAGGTGTGACATCAGTTACATTGGTTTTTGACAGGTATGATGTACCACTCTCTATCAAGCAGCTGGAAAGAGAACGTCGCACTGGTGGAGAGTCAACACCCAGATATGTCATCGATGGACAACGCACAGTTCCAAACTACAGGAAGTTCCTGAAGAACACCACAAACAAATAAGCGCTTGCCGATTTCCTCTGCAGTTACTTGACAGTAGCCGCCCAATTGCAGCTTGAGGAAAACCAATCTGTCACACTGGCAGGAGGCTTTAACGATGGCCTGCTAGTTAAAGTTGTGGATCATAGAGGCATCCGGGAACTACCTGAATTGTTCAGCACACATGAGGAGGCTGACACACGGCTCCTGCTACATGCTATCCATCTCGCCAGAGCACACTCAAGGGTCATTGTACGATGTGATGACACCGACGTGTTGGTCCTACTCATCTATTATTGTGGGAAAGGCATGTTTGGGGACACCAAAGTGTACATGAATGCAGGTCACTGTACAAAAACAACGAATCGTCAGAGATTCATTCCTGTCAACAGAATAACGGACGACATCGGTCAGGATACGTCAAGTTGCTTGCCAGCATCACATGCTATAAGTGGCTGTGACACAACCTCCTCGCTGTTCAAAGTCGGGAAACGCACTGCATATTCGAAACTCAAGCAAAACGTTGCACACTTGGCACCACTGTCACGGTTAGGCCAAACCAGAGATACAACCAATGTCGTCAGCACTGCCACAAAATATGCTCTGTCGTTGTATGGTTCAAAGTCAAGTCACACTCGACCAACTTCGTTATGTTTATGCCTGCACAAGTGACAAACCAGCATCTCTCTTCCCACCAACAGACGATGCTTTCGAACAACATCTGAAGCAAGCAAATTACCAGGTGGCGATATGGACCCACAGCCATGTAGCGAAGCCTGTACTTTGGAACCCCGATGGTAATGGATGGCAGGTCAGAGACAACAAACTTGAGCCTGTCATGTTCCAAAAGGATGCAGCCCCAAGGGAGGTTCGAGATCTCACGCATCTCTACTGCACCGACGATGACTGTAGGCAGAGCAGAACATGTCATTGTATCTCTGCAGGACTGACCTGCACTGAATTCTGCTCGTGTAGTGCAGACGATTGTCCAAATGTTGATGATTCTGTTGTCTTTGACGACGGCACTGATGAAGAGCGTGACTGAACTTTTAAATGTATTACATGTATTACTTCATGTAATAGATGTACATAAGTTACAGTGCATGTTATGAATTCATTATCGTCATATGTGAAATAGCTTATATCAACATGATGTCTATAAAAGTCACTTTCACAATTGTGTCAGAATCTTAAGTCAATTCTTCATGTTGCATATCTGCTTCGGGATTTCTATCGGTCAGCATCAGTGGGGCGACGTATGATTTCAGTTATAACTATATCATTTCAGTGACAATTATATCATTAGATATATTTTTCAAAGGGTAAATAAACTTGGATTATGTTGATGTAACAAGTATGACTGCAAGTCCAATATTTTTGAAGTAATTAATGTTTTTGTTGATATTTATTGGTAAACCCGAAGCTGATTTGTTGAGTAAAATTCCACTATTTTTGCCTGTAGGTCACACAAAAGCCTTTGTTACATCACAAATGGTTTTTACACATATATATGTCATCATTCCGCACATTTTGGTACCAAATTTGTGTTTGTAGCACCAGTATTAACAAATATATGAGCCAATATGAGCCAAAATCTGTGGCGATTAAATCCATTTTTGCAGTCTGCAGTGGTACATATGTAAACGTGATTTTCAAAATGTTGTGCAATGATCTCAGGTTCACAACCATGATTTTCTAACTCCCCAAACATCCCTCTTCAAGAAAAAATAGGTTGTGACTTGTTCTACCTTGGGTAGGGGTATGCCACCCAAAACCTCATTTGGCCACTAGCCTATCATAGAACAATGAGCTTTGCTCACTCATACAACATGCGGAAGTGGCTTTTCGGGGCCTCTGAGAGAAGGAGTGAGCTTTGCTCACTCATACAACATGCGGAAGTGGCTTTTCGGGGCCTCTGAGAGAAGGAGTGAGATCACATTGAAAACACAACACTTGTGTCGATCAGTGTTGATGAAAAGTGCCTGTTATTTCTGTCTATCCCAGACCAAGGTTCTAAGGGAACGTTGGCTGCTCGAAGGCACGAGCTCCGAGGGGTCCGAGGAACCAGATGCTGCTCAGCGACTCCTCGCCGAGAGTGAAGAGCGGACGCAGCAACTTGAGGACAAAGTCTCTAGGTTAGAGCACAACATTATTCTCAACATCATCACAATTACCATCATACATGTTCATTTTATTTGTATTCTTATCCTATAAATATTATTCTGCATAAACCTTTGGTGATGAGAAAGTCAAATTCGACTCCAAAGACCTTTTATAACCTGTCATTGGCATGAATATTCCTTGAGGTTTGATGATTGTTTATCTATACACCCATCTATCCCCACATCAATTCAAATTGTCTGCTGATGTATTGATGCATTCAAAGTACTACCACTTGCAAAACAAAGAAACCAAAATGGGAGGGAATAGTACTTGCCATGTTAGAAATAATTTATATTGGTGATTATTTATTACAAGTTGTCATGGTTACTTATACTTTAGTCTTCTTTTTCTTCACTCGTATGGAGCACAAGGCTGCAGTGTAGCATCATTGGCTCAGGTCATGACTGTGCCGCTGATGCAATGCCCTCTGCTGGTAAGGGCAGGAATTTGGTGGCAGATGGGACGTCGGAATCTTGGGACTCATGACCACAACATAGTGTAGGAAAGGCTTCTGTTAAGAGTAGGACTATGGATAGTCAAGCTGAACATTATTGGGTTAGAGAAGGGCAAACTTTGAAATTATGACGAGAAAGTTTGGTGCTATAAACAGGGGTTGGGGGGGGGGAGCAGGGGAGGCATGGGGGAGCAGAGGGCATCATGCCAGAAGGGAAATCTGCAGCAGAGAAATGGTTTACCTTTAGGGGAACAAATGGGCAGAGTCCAGAGTAAATATATTGCAGTCAGGTGCAAATCAAGATGCAGGAAAAGACCAGGTTTTAATTAAACAAGGAGGTGACAACTAGTATGAGGGATAAGTAGAAGGCAATTACTCCATATAAAACTCGATGGTATTCATAGAATACTTACCCTGCGCAGTCAACTTGTTGCGAGCCAACTCTTCTGTTTTTTTACATTTTTTTTCTTTGATCCAATATGGCTGCCAGGCCACATGAGCGATGACATCATACATTTATATTCTCTAATATAATTGTTGCATAGATCACGCTCAATACATTTCAAACTGATCAGACTAAGCGTTGTCCCTGTCGAATTATGACGTCATAATTTTGGCACCAATGACGTCATTGTTAACAACACCTATTCCTCATATGGAGTTCTTTACAATGAGCCATGCTTCAATATTTTCCATAGAGCAGTTTTGGAGATATAGAGGTGCAACGTTTTTCGGTTTTTCCAAGATGGCGCCTGTACCACATGACCTATGACGTCATGATTATCATTAAAATATTCTACAGGAGGAGGAGCTCCTTTGGTGAAAATTTCGTGTCTATCAGACCAACAGTTGCTGAAAAAAAAAAGAATAATGATCGGATGGATAAGTGTTGTATTTGTCGAATGATGATGTCATACCGAAGGCACCGATGACATCATCATTAACATATCTTATTCCCCATGGAGAGTAGCTAACAATGAGCCATGTCTCAATTTTTTTCCATGGAGTGATTTCAGAGATATAGAGATGCGAAGTTTTTCCAAGATGCGCCTGTACCACGTGAACTATGACGTCATAATAATCATTAAAATATTCCGCAGGAGTGGCCCTCCTATGGTGAAAATTTCATGTCAATCGGACCAACGGTCACCGAGAAAATGAATTTTTAAAATGCAGACACGCACGTCACACGTACGGCACACGGACGCACCCGAATGCTTAACCCCGCTTTTCGCTTCGCGAGCGCAGGGTAATAACTGGGCTAGATGCAGGTTGGCGTAAATGTAAGAGTAAATGGAGAATAGTCAGGAAATGAATGTGAAATGCCTAGGGGTACAATTATACCTCACTTAACGCTGCCCCGTAGAACGCTGATTCGTTATATAGCTCTGTCCTGGCCAAATTATTTACTAAAAAAACAAAAATGAAGAAAACCAATACCACTCAGCACTAGCCAAGTAGACGCACCCGCATTGTTTGTACTGTGTGCACCCGCTCTGAGCCAATCAGCAATGTTTACTCTACCTTCGTTTTGCAGCAGGATGAGCCTTGTCCTCCGACCTTGTCTCTCCACCGCTGCCATGTAGGAGGAGGAGGAGCAGAGTAGCAGCAATGGCATTATTATTTTAATTGATGTTTGTACATCTATCTATAATTCCAGTAATCTCTGTGTGTGTGTCTGTGTGTATGTCTGTGTGTCTGTGTGTATGTCTGTGTGTCTGTGTGTTTGTCTGTGACCGCTGTTTCTCGACAACCACGGGTCCGATATACTTTAAACTTGCCAGGTATATTGCTGGGGACCCGAGGATGTGCCTTTTCAAGGTTTCATATTAATCGGAGAAGTAGTTACCGAGCTATGGCGATTTCTTTACCAAACTCCGCAAGCCGTTCGCTTTGGACCAAACCATTTCATGTAAATAGAGGGGGGGGATTGTCACCGTACTCGCAAGCCGTTCGCTTTGGACCAAACCATTTCATGTAAATAGAGGGGGGGATTGTCACCGTACTCGCAAGCCGTTCGCTTTGGCTTTGCGAATGGACCAAACCATTTCATGTACATAGAGGGGGGGGGATTGTCACCGTACTCGCAAGCCGTTCGCTTTGGCTTTGCGAATGGACCAAACCATTTCATGTAAATAGAGGGGGGGGATATAATTTTAGATATATATATAGTACGGGCATGCCCTAGTATTTTATGATTTTGTTACTACTTACTGATGCTATTACTGTATAATTAAAAAATATATTATTTTTGTTTATAAAATAGTCTGTTTATATATATACTAGGACGTGCCCGTACGTGGGTGCCCGTTCCTTGGTGCGGCCCAGCATCTAGTCGAGACCCAGTCACCTAGGCCGATCACCCATTCCGACCCCAAATTCCTCATCGACGATAACTAAACAATATATTATATGAATCGCACCGTACATACCTCCTTCTAGATCTTGTTCTTGTCTTGATATACTCACTCAGGCTCACTCTATCACGCTGAGTCCTCCCAGCTCCTCCAAATGGCGCCCGCTACGCCTCGAATTCACATCGGCCACGCCTACGCAACAACGTGTTCTGTGATTGGCTGGCCTACCCCGCAACCTGTTCTGTGATTAGTTTGGTAAATAAATCGCCATAGCTCGGTAACTACTTTTCCGATTAATATGAAACCTTGAAAAGGCACATCCTCAGGTCCCCAGCAATATACCTGGCAAGTTTCAAGTATATCGGACCCGTGGTTGTCGAGAAACAGCGGTCACAGACAAACACACAGACACACACACATACACACACACATACACACACACATACACACAGAGATTACTGGAATTATAGATAGATATAACCACCTTTAGAGGCCATTTTTCCCCACAAAGCGGGGGTTGGCCTTTTTCGGGAACCGTGGTTGTTGTTGTTTTTTGGTCCCCTTTTTTGAAGCAATGTTTTACGGCCGGATGCCCTTCCTGCCGCCAACCCTTTTTGCCGCCTTTAACGACAAACAGGGAATTACCAGTGAACTGGTACTCAATGGTCGTATTGTTGCGATGGTTGATGTTTGAACTTGTTTGATGATGTTTGATGTTGCGAACTGGTACTCAATGGTTGATGTTTACCATCTGTAAACGTGTTTACCATCTCCATTACACTGGTCAACAAAATTTTAACGGTTTTATGGTTCTAGTATATTTTGAGGTGATTCTAACCAACATGAACCTGTAGATTTCGATTATGATATCCAATTTTCACGAGCACATCCAGTTTTTGAGAACCAGTATACCATAGGAATACCAGCTACAGCCGAAATTCGTCTTGTACCCACTAATCAGGATTTTGTAACGAGACCATCTGAGCTGGAAAGCGTTGCTTGGGATAGCTTTGTGGCTCTTGCTAACAGTTACCTTGGAAATTTTCAAGCACCAAATTATGAAGAGCTTGTGGACAAGATGTTGAAGAGTTACCAGGCGCTCGGTGCTCGAATGTCACTCAAGATGCATTTCTTCCATTCTCATCTGGACTTCTTTCCACAAAATCTTGGTGATGTCAGTGATGAACATGGAGAAAGGTTTCACCAGGAAATTGCCATCATCGAGACTCGATATCAAGGCCGATTCAATCCAAACATGATGGGCGACTACTGTTGGACTTTACAGCGTGAAAGTGGTTGCTCCGACAAATGCAAAAGTAAAGTTCAGAAGCACTTTTAATGTGATGTAAATAAAAACTTAAAGTTCATATTCTTTTTGGAGATTTACATTTTTTTTATGTGATGTAAATAAAAACTTAAAGTTCATATTCTTTTTGGAGATTTACATTTTTTTTATGTGATGTAAATAAAAACTTTAAGTTCATATTATTTTTGGAGATTTACATTTTTTTATGTGATGTAAATAAAAACTTAAAGTTCATATTATTTTTGGAGATTTACATTTTTTTTATGTGATGTAAATAAAAACTTTAAGTTCATATTATTTTTGGAGATTTACATTTTTTTATGTGATGTAAATAAAAACTTAAAGTTCATATTATTTTTGGAGATTTCCATTTTTTTATGTGATGTAAATATAAACTTTAAGTTCATATTATTTTTTGTGATATTTTCTAAAGTTCATATTATTTTTGGAGATTTACATTTTTTTATGTGATGTAAATAAAAACTTTAAGTTCATATTTTTTGTGACAATAAATAGACTTATTGAGACTTAATCAAGAAATTCGCATGCTCTAAAGATTTTTTTCCACACTTATGATGTACTACGTCAAGGTTACGTCATAGCGACATTTTAAGGTCAGATTCGGATTCGTGGGCACCAAATTAGTTAGAAACAGTTGAAAATAAGTCAGAACCAATTTGGCTGTTGACCAGTGTTATCCAAAAGAGGTCTTAGGACGTAGTATCCAAAAAAAGAGAAGCTCTATAAAGCATGTACAGTTAGAAGGCGAGTATGTCTATAAAATAGGTACTATAAAACCACACAAAACAAGTCCTGATGAGGATCTGCAATCTGTGATTGGTCTTTCTAGTCTACCTCTAACATTTTTCAAAACGAACAAGAACAGGAATGTTGTTAACAACGGGAAGAAAGGGGGAAGAGATTGTGAATTTAATGATGCATCGTTAATTTATTTTAACAGTGTTCTTAACTAATGGGAACAGTAACAATGCGGGAACAACGCAGGCATGTTTTAATCGTATAGGCATTCACCTTCGTTGAGGACTTGAAGAAGAAAAGGGGAGGGGAAGACAAATAATTGGAGCTGGTCAGGGGCAAAGATGGGGGAAAAGAGCTGGAAGCAGGAGGTTGAGGCATTGGGTGGGGAAGGAAGGGGGTTGAGGACTTGAAGAAGAAAGGACTAGAGGACAGAGAGTTGGGGAGGAAGGAGCAGTGAGGGGACAATTGGGAGAGGGGGGTTGAGGCTTTGGGGGTGGGGAGGTGGTGGGAGTTGAGATCTTGGGTTGGAGAGGACGCTTGAGGACTTGGGGTCGGCATGTATAATTGAAGGTATTGGGCATGAGTAGCAATTATAGAAATATGGAATGGATAATGCAAGAGGCAGTTTTATATCGGGTAATGCAGCAGAAAATCAGACTCAGTGGTGTAATGGTTGGAGCATCCGCTCTGAGTTTGTGAGGCCGGTGCTCCGAACCCCGGCCAAGTCATACGGAAGACTTCAAAAATGGCACGTGCTCCTTCCTTGCTTTACGCTGGGCATTTAAAGGGATGGAGCACTTACAAACAATTCTTGGAAGGCAGTGACAAACTACCCCAATGTTTGGCAAACTGCCACAATCTCAACGAGAACGGCACTCAGTAGAGGGCATACCTCCGCCTGATTGGCCATATCACTCGATGGTGAAGAATCATTTTTAAAATTATACTAGCCGGATCTGGATCTTCACCGAAATTGAATCGATTCTTCTTTGTCACACACACAACCGGTCCAACAAGTTTCATCCAAATCCATCCATAACTTTTTGAGATATCCTGCTATGTATCGCTTTTGGCCCTTTGTCGGTGAAGAATCAATTAAAAATTAAATAATTCTCATATCCGAATCCATATTCAGATTTTCACCAAAATCGAATCGAATCGTCCTTGTCAGACACCAAACCGGTCCACCAAGTTTCGTCCAAATCCGTCCATAACATTTGAGATATCCTGCCATGTATCGTTTTTGGCCCTATCTCCCAATGGTGAAGAATCACTTCAAAAATTAAATAATTCTCCTATCCGAATCCAAATTCAGATCTTCACCAAAATTGAATCGAATCGTCCTTGTCAGAGATCTAACCTCTCCACCAAGATTCGTCGAAATCCGTCCATAACTTTTTGAGATATCCTGCTACGTATCGTTTTTGGTCCCATCTCCCAATGGTGAAGAATGACTTTAAAAATTCTAGTAGCCGAATCCGGATCTTCAGCAAAATTTAATCATTTCGTCCTTGTCACATACGCTACGTCTCTGCGAAATTTCGTCCGAATCCGTCCACAACTTTTTGAGATTTTTCGTTCACAGACAAACAGACAGACAGACAGACAGGGGTGAAAACATAACCTCCATGCACCTTTGGTGGCGCAGGTAATTAGCACCAAATCATTAAAACAGCAGTGTATTGGAATATTGCGATCGAGGAAAACATTGCACCAGTGCTTAAGGTACTGAGTCCTTGTCTCCTACCCCATGAAAGTGCAGTTATTTCCTCACTTGCGTACTGTGAAAATGATTGTGTGTACAACTTGTGTGCCCTGCATGGGAATTCAGACTGGAGGTGGAACTAATCGGCCTGCAGAAGGAGCAGGACGAATGGGCAACACGAGAACATGAGCTGGGCCAGAAGATTCGAGAAGCACAAAACACTGAGGAGGTTATACGTACAATCATGATGCTGTCTGTCTCAATGTTCCCATCTCCATCTTTGATATCGTTAACCACATAAGCAACAACACTTTGCTCCAAAATGTGATTGTGGTGGAATTTCGGTGGAAAATATTCATTCATCCAGCCCAATTCCCACGATACTTTATGACTGTGATCCAATCCACGCCCATTATTACACCTGTGCACGTGTGACTCTGTCCAGTGAAATATGACCTTCGGTCTTTATCCGTGTTGTACAGGGTGGGCCATAAAAAGGGACAACATTTGATCATCCTGGGATTTTCTTAGCAATAAGGTTGTGAGTAAATTTTAAATTTCCTTATCATTTCCTCTGACGCCTAGTTTTTTCCTTTAGGTTTTTTAATATATATATATATATATATATATATATATATACACAAGATCGAGGCTCGTGTAAGAGCTAACATCAATCACAAAAAGACAAACTGACACATAAAACATACAATAAAGGGAGCGGGAGACAAGATGGGGAGAGAGAGGGAAGCACACAAGCACAACAACAGAGAGCAGGGACAACGGAAGATCTGTGGGAGGGAGGGGGCTTGGGGGAGGATGCATGGGGAGGCGGGTGGGAAAGGTATAAAACTCATGGACATTGCTAGAACTTCCAGGAAAGAAAAGTCGGGATTTCCCCAAAAAAAAATTTAAAAAATAATAATGGGGCAATTCGGAGTATCTGGTGTTAGTTTCCAAGCGATTGTTGAAGCTATTCAGAAACACATGGAGAGAGGTCCACGTGGACCAACAAGACTACTCTCGGCTGAAACAGGAACCGCTGCACACAGTGCGATGAATACTGAAGGAAGACATTTGGCTTTTTCCTTACTAAATCCAGCTTTTCCAGGAAGATAGTATCAATGATCACGGAAGATGGAATTAATTTTAACTGCTTTTCTGAAGCATCATATAACAGTAACTAGAATGGCACTCGATTGAGCGCATACCTCTACCAAGCTGAACAGTTAATGTTTTGTATCCCACTGATAGGCCGGAGCTGGATTCGGACCTGAACCAAAATATAATCGCTTCTTCTTGTCACCGAACCAACTCTTCCTCCAAGTTTAGTCATAACTCGTCCATAACATTTTTAAACAATATGTTATATATCGCTTTTGGCCCGATGTCTCAATGGTGAAGAATCACTTAAAATTAAATAATTATCGTATCCGAATGCATATTCAAATCTTCACCAAAATCAAATCGATTAGTCCACCCAATCTGTCCACCAAGTTTCGTCCAAATCCGTCAACAACTTTTTGAGATATCCTGCTATGTATCGTTTTTGGCCCGATCTCCCAATGGTGAAGAATCACTTTAAAAATTCTAGTAGCCGGATCCGAATCCGGATCTTCACCAAAATCTAATAATTTCGTCCTCGTCACATACGCTACATCTCTGCCAAATTTCGTCCGAGTTCGTCCACATGTTTTTGAGATATTTTGTTCACAAACAAACAAATGAAAAATCACTCAAAGAGCGACACTTGGCAAAAGAGAACAAAGCAGAATGGCACTCAGTAGAGCATCCTTTGACCTCACAAATAATTGGGGGTTCAATTCAGTTAGCTGGTATGAAAATCCAATTCAAATTTCAAGTCAATCGGATGAAAATTGAGGCTTTTAGAAATTTGAAAAAAGTGGCTGACCTTTGGCCTATATTGACCTTTTGGCCTACGCTGATCTCAAAAATTGTTGGTGGTTGAATTCAGTGAGCTGATATGTAAATCACATTAAAATTCCAAGTCAATTGGATGAAAATTGAGGATTTTAGAAATTTGAAATTGTTGTTGACCTTTGTTGACCTTTGTTGACCCCAGGTACTCCGAATTGCCCCATTATTTTAAAATTATTATTATTATTATTTTTAATCCCGACTTATTTCTTTCCTGGAAGTTCTAGCAGTGTCCATGTGTTTTATACCTTTCCCACACCCCCCCCCCCCCCCGCCTTCCCATGCATCCTCCCCCAAGCCCTCTCCCTCCCACAGATCTTCCGTTGTCCCTGCTCTCTGCTGCTGTGCTTGTGTGCTTCCCTCTCTCTCCCCATCTTGTCCCCCGCTCCCTTCATTGTATGTTTTATGTGATGTTGACCTTTTGACCTCAAAAATATATAGGATTTTGTCGAACCACGAACTCCACCATTTGGTGAAGTTTCGTTAAGATCGGTTTAAAATTGTGACCTGTAGGCAACTATAAGTGAGCGGACAGACAAACACACAAACACACACAAATCGCAGTGATAAACATACTTGCAAACAAAAAAAAAAATTTGGGCCAAGTAACAGACAAATGGACAGACATGGGTAAAAACATAACCTCCATCCACCTTTGGTGGCGGAAGTAAAAAAATAATTTAATATCTCTCACTAGCGTCGAGTTATGAGTTTTACTTTTATTTACCTTTTTTATGGTCTACTCTGTATGTGCACTGGAAAGAGCTGAGATCTAAAATCCGTTATTGTTGCTTACACATTGTATCGATATTCCCTTACAAAAGGTGGCGATTTGTTCTGACATCAATGACGTGCACTAATATTCCATCAAATCAATTATAACTTCGGAAAAGAATATATGTGCATCAAGAGTGATACTTTTTTTCTCTTTCTGCAGAGTTTATCCCAAAGCAGCCAACTGACAGGTGAGGAGCGGCTTCGGGAGAGCATGTATTACACCTGTCGGTAATGTTCAAGCTGCACCAGTGAAACCCTGGGAAACTTTTCCTTACAATTACCTGAACAGGACCAGACAAGTAACTACTGAATTGTCAGTGAAAATAGCACGGGCCTGGACACTGGCACTCTGGATTGGCCATTTCCAAAGCACAATAAACTATGTCTTTATTTGTTCACTTGTTTATGACCTTATAGTATCTCTATGGGGTTGATAGGATGGCCTGGAGGTACGCACACTCGCCTCTGAGCTGTCTGGCCTGGGTTTGAATCCTGACCCAGCTACAAATTGTCATCCAACAGCGACAACTCTAAATAAATAATTAAATTATTGCTATAAATTGTCAGCAATAATTAATTTCAATAATTAATTAATAATAATTGTGTAGAATTAATTATTCAACAATTAATTATGAGTATAATTAATTATTAAATTAATTATTTAATTATTAGGTTAAATTAATAATTAAATTTTAAATTTAAATTATTAATTAATAAATAATTATTTAGTAATTACATTTAAATTATTATTTATTATTAATTATTTAATTATTAATTATTAAATTAATAATTTATTATTATTTCATTAAATTAATTTACTTAATTATTATTTAATAATTAATTAAATAATTAATTATTAAATAATAATAACAATAATATTTCAACAATAATTAATAATAATTGTCAATATATATAATTGTATAAATTGACGGCTATAAATTGTCAGCTCTAAATTGGAGCATCTTCCGATGGATGTTAAACTGGATGATCGGCTTCCAGAGAGGGACAGGAAGCAAGTAGATGCAAAACTTCTAAAGCAAGGATGAGCTCGGCTCGAATATAGATTCCCGGGTAAGAAAAAACAAAAAAAACCCAACGGGAGAATCGCTTTGTACAAATTTGTACAAATACAAATACAAATAAATTCAGCTTTGTACAAATAAATTCAGCTCTGTTGGCACAAAGCTAATTGTCGTCCCTTTCCGCCCTCATCATATCTTTAGCAGTCAAAGAGGAAACACCAGAGTCTGAGCAGGCCAGCTCCCTTGGGACTAATGAGAGTTCCGGTAAGCCCTCGGTTCCGCTTCCGAAGCAAGGTTTGCAGGTCAAACTTCCATCACACACTCCAATTGTTTTCTTTTCATGAGTACCGTAGGTCAGTGTTCCCCTACATTGATAGATATAATAACACATCTTCCACTACCCCCACCCCCCAAAGATTTAGGTGGGCACTTGCCCTTCCTCTCCCACACTTCTGGCACCCTTGTCAAGGGAGTAGGGAAACTTTTCAAAATGTCTGCCATACTTACATCCTTTTTTAAATAGATGGTCCTTTCCTAAAATTATGAATAATAATGTGTTTATGCAGCATGCACACACACACAGACACACACTCAAATGCTATTTCATTCTACTCAGCACTCACCAAGCCCTTAAAGGTAGCCCACACATGGTCAAAGTAAAATATTTGTAAATGCTTCTTCCTCCTCATTGTTTTCTCAGCATTTCCAAACACCTAATTTCACATCTTTTCTCTTGTTTTCTAGTGGTGCTTACTACAACAGTCAGGGTCGAACGTCAGGTGTGCACTGAAATCAAGACGTACTCATCAGGAGAGCGCTCTATCGAGGATGGGGGCTCATTGAGTGGAGGATCAACAGCAGGTCAAACACGGACTGGTAGCACTTCCCCTGGACCAGCAGCAGTCTCTGGCGACACAACAGGTGAAGATGATCAAAAGGTAAGAAACGCACACTCACCTCGAAGGTGTGTAGCCTGGGTTTCAATCCCGACCCAGCTATAAACCGTCGTCCCGGTGTTCCATCAATGCGTGCGTCGTTCCTGGAATGGACGTTAAACTGGGTGTCCTGTCTGCCTACATTAGTCGGTAGATGTTAAGGGTCACATGGTGTCCTTTTTTTTTTTTGTATACAAGATGGAGGCTCGTGTAAGAGCTAACATTAATGACAAAAAACAAACGGACACATAAGACGAAATAGAGGGAGCGAGAGACAAGATGGGGACAGAGGGGGAAGCACACAAGTACAACATTTGAGAGCAGGGACATCGGGAGATCTGTGGGAGGGAGAGGGCTTGGGGGTAGGAGGCATGGGAAGGTGGGGGTTTGGGTAAAAAAAAAAAACACATGGACACTGCGAGGACTTCCAGGAAAGAAGTTGGTATTTCAAAAAAAGTGGATCTGGGGTGAATTAACGGAGGTAGAAAAGATCAAGGTTTTGGATGGGGGAAGATAAGAGATGGTGGTGAACAGCTGTTTTAAAGACCTGGAGGGTGGAGTGGGATTGAAGAGAGTGAGGGAGTTTGTTCCAGAGGCGGGAGAAAAAGACGAATGAAAGAGTGAAGGTGAGCAGAGAGTCTTGATTTTGGCAGTTTAACCACAAGAGGGTTGCTGGCAGATCTTGTGCGACCTGTAGGAGTATTTGGGGGACAGAGCACAGACAGAGCAGGGGGAGCAAGGCCGGAGAGGAGTCGGTAGAAGACTACAAACAGGGACTTTGTGAAGAGTGGATGAGCTATCGCCAGCACCATGAACAAATTACAAATTCTAGTCCTAACTTACAGGGGACATTGCATCAGCAGCACAGCCTCTCAGCCAATAATGCTACCCGGCAGTCTAGGGCAAAATACAAAAGAAGAAGAATCTGTTTCTAGAGCACCAGCGTGACAGTTTGTAGTCGGTTCAATGCATTGTCACGAATCAAACAACTTAACCACAAATATACTAGATGTCGATGCACATGTTATATGTCTAAAAAAAGATGAACACCAAAATCTTGGTTACTCGGCAAATTAATCTGATTAAATGAGCCATTTTTTATTTGCCTCGTGCCATCTCTCATGTGGGTTCTTTACTAACCCGATCTATCCCTTCGTTTCCCGCCACAAGACTGTCACGTTGGTGTTTGCGGGCTACAAAGATGCGGGACCGGTCACCGAGGTGCAGGACGATGGACCAATCAGAGCGGAGCTCGTAATGATCGACGGCGGGGCAGGTGGCTCTCCTCCCGCCGTTGCCGTGCAGGATGGAGCCAAGACCGAAGGCGTCCCTGCAGAGACCGGAGAGGACGGTGGTGAAGGTGTGGTCGCTTTGACGATGGAAGGTACCAAGTCACCCAAAGGGAGGCGTCGTTGCTGTTTGGTCATGTGATGTGTGGACCTCACCGGTTTGGTGTCCCTGGGCTTGGGCAGGGAACGAGGCTTCTCATTGGAAACCTAGGTCAGCTCAGGTCTGATTTCCAAGAGCAGCTGATTTTATTCCATGCTCCATGTCGTACAAAAGCACGACACGATTAATCACCTGGAGTTCTGTGTCGATTTGAGATTTTCCAGGTTTTTAAGGATTGGAAAACTATGGTAAATGTAACGAAGGGTTTATGGTGCTGAGGAGTGCAGGTTACGACCATCGGTGATGTCACAGATCCACTGAGTAATTTTGGGAAGAGCATCATGGGAATTGAGGGGGGGTGTTAAAAGGACACGATGATTGATCGGGAAGTTATGTAATTGCTGTGACTGGGAACGACTGAAGAAACGGATCAAAATTCCTGTGAAGTTCATGAAACGGTGATGTGTGATGTGGGTGAGAAGGTTGACTGTCAGTGCGTTTACTATTATATGCTTGTGTGCAGTGAGCCAGTGGCGTTTGTGAGCGTGTTGTGGTAAATAATGGTTACTCGGTCAATGCCGCACAACCAGTAACCCAAAGAAGCCTCTCGTTTTAAATCCCGCTTGGGTTCAGACAAATCATCTGCCAGCAAATCATCCGTTCAGACACCGCATCCTTACCAGTGCACCCAGAGCATACACCGTGCCCCCATAAGAGTGACGTAGCAACAATTTCATTCATCCGATGGGACTTATGATAGAATAGCAGAGATATGGACTCGTGTGACAACATTTCATCCTTTCCCTCAACCTTAATTTGTACCCACTTGAGGCGGATTTGGACGAGTCCAACCCTTATCCCGGAAACCCATGGAAGGAGAGCGGTACACTTTACATTTTATTGTTTGGTGTCACATTCGAAACATTTGGACTAATCTGCAGATTTAGGCTTGGGAAGCTTGTTCGGCTTTTATCAAACCGGACAACGGAAAGGGCGAGGGATAATTTGCACCCACCTTGAGGCGGATTTGGTTGAGTCCAAACCTTATCCCAGAAACCCATAGAAGGAAAGCGGTACACTTTACCTTTTATTGTTTGGTGTCACATTCGAAACATTTAGACTAATCTGCAGATTTAGGCTTGGGAAGCTTGTTCAGCTTTTATCAAACCGGACAACGGAAAGGGCGAGGGATAATTTTCACCCACCTTGAGGCGGATTTGGTTGAGTCCAACCCTTGTCCCAAAAACCCATAGAAGGAAAGCGGTACACTTTACCTTTTATTGTTTGGTGTCACATTCGAAACATTTAAACTAATCTGCAGATTTAGGCTTGGGAAGCTTGTTCGGCTTTTATCAAACCGGACAACAGAAAGGGCGAGGGATAATTTGCACCCACCTTGAGGCAGATTTGGTTGAGTCCAACCCTTGTCCCAGAAACCCATAGAAGGAAAGCGGTACACTTTACCTTTTATTGTTTGGTGTCACATTCGAAACATTTAGACTAATCTGCAGATTTAGGCTTGGGAAGCTTGTTCGGCGTTTATCAAACCGGACAATGGAAAGGGCGAGGGATAATTTTCACCCACCTTGAGGCAGATTTGGTTGAGTCCAACCCTTGTCCCAGAAACCCATAGAAGGAAAGCGGTACACTTTACCTTTTATTGTTTGGTGTCACATTCGAAACATTTAGACTAATCTGCAGATTTAGGCTTGGGAAGCTTGTTCGGCGTTTATCAAACCGGACAACGGAAAGGGCGAGGGATAATTTTCACCCACCTTGAGGCGGATTTGGTTGAGTCCAAACCTTATCCCGGAAACCCATGGAAGGAGAGCGGTGCACTTTACGTTTTATTGTTTGGTGTCACATTCGAAACATTTAGACTAATTGCAGATTTAGGCTTGGGAAGCTTATTCGGCTTTTATCAAAACCGGACAACGGAATGGGCGAGGGATGTTTTTGTGTCGTGAAGCGTTGGGATTTAAGTTTGAGTAAACCGGAAATCTTTTTGCGTGATGGCGTTTCCAATTTACCAATCCCTATCTGTCGGATTGCGTCATGGGATTGGCTACTAGTTACCAATACGGG
Source organism: Myxine glutinosa (assembly GCF_964187855.1). Classification (NCBI taxonomy): domain Eukaryota; kingdom Metazoa; phylum Chordata; class Myxini; order Myxiniformes; family Myxinidae; genus Myxine; species Myxine glutinosa. Next base: position 26,538,328 of record NC_136261.1, read on the forward strand.
GGGAGGAATGACACAGGGTCAAGACCCGAGCTTTGCTCGAACTCGGCCTTCCCGTCCAAATGAATGCAGTCTCATACAAATCAGAGTCCGATGCACCATATCAAAAGAGCTCGTTTCAAGTGGCCCTTTTATTTCAATTTTAATGGGATTTATCCAGACCTACACATGCATAGGCCTTGTCAGACTGCCATTCTAATTGACAAATACATTTTTCCTTTCAGATGACCAGTTTATGATAGCTGGTGAAGTTTATGGCCCTTTTTAATGTAGTTTTAATTGTCTTTTTTTAAAACCGTTTTTCTCTTTCACGTTTTTGTTTTTAATCTCCTTTTTTACTCTACAAATTTACAAATTTTCGCTTTTAGCGAAAGTACGTAGGTTTTTAATATCATGGTGGACCTGAGTGGCCTGAAGTGCGGGAGACCACTTCCTCTCGATTTCAGAAATTTGTCAAGCTCAGCACACCTCTGCGTTATGGCCACAACAAAACGCCCTGTACACACAATAGGTCAGCTTAATTGCTCCTCCCTTGCATCGTAGAGCATCGATCCTACGCCGGTGACTCTTCTCACATAACGTAACCTCAATATATTGCATTTCGACTTTGCTGCAGCCTAGGCCTAGCATCACATTATTACATTGTGGTTTTGAGATACCTTTCTCTCTCTCTCTCTCTCTCTCTCTCTCTCTCTCTCTCTCTCGCTCTCGCTCTATCTCTCGCTCTATCTCTCGCCCTCTCTATCTCCCACTCTCTCTATCTCTCGCTCTCTCTATCTCTCACTCTCTCTCGGTCGGTCTCTCTCGGTCGATCTCTCTCGGTCGATCTCTCTCTCAATCTCTCACTCTCGATCTCCCTCTCTCGATCTCCCTCTCTAGATCTCTCTCTCTCGATCTCCCTCTCTCGATCTCTCTCTCTTGATCTCTCTCTCTCGATCTCTCTCTCTCGATCTCCCTCTCTCGATCTCCCTCTCTCGATCTCCCTCTCTCGATCTCTCTCTCTCGATCTCCCTCTCTCGATCTCTCTCTCTCGATCTCCCTCTCTTGATCTCTCTCTCTCGATCTCCCTCTCTCGATCTCTCTCTCTCGATCTCCCTCTCTCGATCTCCCTCTCTTGATCTCTCTCTCTCGATCTCCCTCTCTCGATCTCTCTCTCTCGATCTCCCTCTCTCGATCTCTCTCCCTCAATCTCTCTCTCTCTCTCGATCTCTCTCTCTCTCTCTCTCTCTCGATCTCTCTCTCTCTCTCTCGATCTCACTCTCTCGATCTCCCTCTCTCTCTCTCTCGATCTCCCTCTCTCGATCTCTCTCCCTCAATCTCTCTCTCTCTCTCTCTCTCTCTCTCTCTCTCTCTCTCACTCTCTCTCTCTCTCTCTCTATCTCTCTCTCTCTCTCTCTCTCTCTCTCTCTCTCTCTCACAATCTCTCGATCTCTCTCTCTCTCTCTCTCTCTCTCTCGATCTCTCTCTCGATCTCTCTCTCGATCTCTCTCTCTCTCGCTCGCTCTATCTCGGTCTCTCTCGCTCTCTCTATCTCGGGCTCTCTCGCTCTCTGTCTCTCTCACTCTCTAACTCTCGCTCTCTCTATCTCTCGCTCTCTCTATCTCTCGCTCTCTCTCTCTCTCGCTCTCTCGCTCTCTCTCTCGCTCTCTCTCTCACCCTCTCGCTCTCTCTATCTCTCACTCTCTCTATCTCTCTCTCTCTCTCTCTCTCTCTCTCTCACTCTCTCTATCTCGGTCTCTCTCGCTCTCTCTATCTCGGTCTCTCTCGCTCTCTCTATCTCGGGATCTCTCGCTCTCTATCTCTCTCACTCTCTCTCTCTCTCTCGCTCTCTCTATCTCGGTCTCTCTCGCTCTCTCTATCTCGGGATCTCTCGCTCTCTGTCTCTCTCACTCTCTCTATCTCTCGCTCTCTCTCGCTCTCTCTCGCTCTCTCTCTCTCTCTCTCTCTCGCTCTCTCTCTCTCGCTCTCTCTATCTCGGTCTCTCTCGCTCTCTCTATCTCGGTCTCTCTCGCTCTCTCTATCTCGGGATCTCTCGCTCTCTGTCTCTCTCACTCTCTCTATCTCTCGCTCTCTCTCGCTCTCTCTCTCTCTCACTCTCTCTATCTCTCGCTCTCTCTCGCTCTCTCTCTCTCTCTCTCTCTCGCCCTCCGCGCTCTCGCTCTATCTCTCGCTCTCTCTATCTATTGCTCTCTCTCTCTCTCCCTCTCTCCTCCTCTCCCTCTCTCCTCCCCACTCTCTCTTTCTGTTACACAACCCACCATAGCTCCACAATCTTCGGCCGTCTTTCCACTACTGTTAAATCACAGCCTCAAAAGCCTATCCTCCCTGTGTTGCACCGAGACCGACATGTTTATACTACATCTTTCTGTTACACTGCAGTTTAGACCTTCAGTTCATACATCACACCGTGGCCTGTACCACTCTCTTATTGCACCGACGCCTCTGGGCCAGTTGCCCTAAATTTTTACATGGGCTGAGAATTGATGAGCCCTGAGATATTTTAAGTACCGTACATTTTGGATTCTTATTTCTCAGTAAAGTTTTATTTTGTTGTCCACTTTAGCGAATAATTCTCCAGAAGCCTTTACTGTTCCCGTAGACCAAATTTAAAGGTAACCATGTTGTTCACTTTGCTATTTTCGAAGGAAACAATAATGCCGGATGCATTCCGTAAAAAACAAAATTATAATTGAGATAAACTATCTTCAGTGTATACACAAAGGCTATTCGGGAGAGGCCTGAAGGTTCGACACCTGGGGTTTTAACGCTTCCCTTAGTTGTATTCGCAGTTATGGTCTCTTTTTATGCTACACAATGAGCCTGTAGAGGTTTGCGGTGATGAAGGATGTGAGGAACACATGTTGAACAGACACAAGACTCTTCTCCAGTGAAGGTCTTGTGTCGTCGTCCGTGTGAGCGTTTTACTACATTGCACATGTCTGGGGTACGCTGGGATTGCCATAAGGATACGTGACCAATTATTTTCACAGTGTGATGTAAAAATGCAGTGGAAATCCATGCGGAGGATGTGAGTGCGTGTGGGTGTGTGTATGTGTGCGTGTGTGTGTGTGTGTGCTGTAGTCAATGTGCATTTGATGTTGGTAAACGATGAAAAGTCGTCCTTACGGTGCTTTCCTTGTTACTCATATATTAATATTGTGCCTGTGCTGTGGCCTTTGAACTGACGATGTCTGCCTGTTAATAAACTCACTTCACCACCTTTCTCTGCTGTCTGCCTGTCTATCTCTCTCTCTTTCCTGCTATTAACATTACTCTGCTTGATACTGTGTTTACGGCATCTAATCTTGTACTCACACCCCCAACACCGGCCTTTTTTAGGCCCAAGCTTCCTGCTGGCCTCCTTGTCCACTTGGTGCTTCTGTTGTGCTTACCTTTTTAGTTAACAACTCTGTCTTTCACTATCACTAAACTTTCCATCAAACTAATGGCAATATGATTGCAACTTTTACTGCACAATGATACAATTTCTGATGTTTTAACACAGAAAGAGGTTCAGGTATGTCTTCGCGCTTGTGCCTGACTTAGTGGCCTTTGCAACCAACAAGAGTCATGAACGCAGTCAAAGAACACAAAATGTCAGTAAAGGGGCCATCTATTTAATATGTGTGTAAATATAACAATATGTGAAGCCTCCAATGGAATTGCCTGCAAAACCTAATACCATATTGCCAGTGTCCTCTGCAATTTCCCAGGTCATGGGGACAAAAAATAGTCCCTGCACCTTTCCCTCTAAGCAATTCTCTGTATGTATGTAATGTGTAAATCTGAAAATGATAGGAAAACAAAAGAGTCCATAGAACACCTTACCCTGCGCCGTTTTGGAATACAAGAACATGGGCGGGGTCTACGAGTGGCAAATTTGATTGGTCGTGATGAGATAAAGTGCCGTAACATTTGTCCCCGAACTGCAAAACGGAAGGGTTTTTGAAAGTGCTAAAAGGTGATTTGTGTTCTACAGTGTTCTTGTATATTAATTTACTTGAAATAAAGTGAAGATTATAAGGGTTGTAGGAAAACAGTCGGAAGTTTACCGCCATTGGTGCACCATCTTTTACACCACCTTATTTAACACTTTACATTAGCACTTCGTGCCTGTTATTTGAGCCTTTTTTGACATTGTTAAAAGCTGCAAGTTTCCGGTTTGGAATGAGTTTCAATGCTGTTTGACTGCCAGACAAACAGAATAAATAGCACCGCAAAGCAGGCGTAACCCCTCAGCCCATGCATGGTGGAAACCAATTTCAAGATGGCTGCCGTGGCGGCCATATTGAAAATCGCGGCGCGCCCATTTTCGAAAGGAACCTTCCTCTACTCAACCCTAACACACACTGCAAAAATGGATTTAATCGGACAAGCCGTTCTGCTTGAAATTGACGGAAACCAATTTCAAGATGGCTGCCGTGGCTGCCATATTGAAAATCGCAGCGCGCCCATTTTCGAAAGGAACCTTCTTCTACTCAACCCCAACACACACTGCAAAAATGGATTTCATCGGACAAGCCGTTCTGCTCGAAATTGACGGAAACCAAAAGTTGACGGATGCCCGGATGGCTGCCGTGGCGGCCAAATTGAAAGTCGCAGCGCGCCCGTTTTCGAAAGGAACCTTCCTCTACTCAACCCCAACACACACTGCAAACATAGATTTAATCGGACAAGCCGTTCTGCTCGAAATTGACGGAAACCAAAAGTTGACGGACGCCCGGGCGCCGCCCGTGACGACAATACCCCTTAGCCCAATTTGGGCTGAGGGGTGAAAATTAAAATCATTATCTCACTCCTCTATGCGCATGCGTGATTGGGACAAATTCATAGGCAAAGTACATTCATATTGTTTTCCGATTGATGTTCTGATTTGTGTTCAATATATAACATTCGATGCACAGATAGACAGACAAAAGTCAAACATTGCTTAACCCCGCTTTTCGCTTCAGGTGCGTGGGATAAAAACTACAACATGAGACTGAGAAAAACTGACCTCAAACAGGGAAATTATGCCATTTGACACAACATTGGCGTGGTTCACTTCCGGGTTAATTTTTGCAACAGCTCTAAACATCAATCTTATTGATGTTTTGCTTAAGTCGAAATAACCCGATCTTGATCAGGGGAACAAACTTGTATAATAATATGAGTGCAATTAACTTCAGCAATGCCGGATACCTCCAGGCTGAAAAGTTTACATTTTGCATCTCACTGATAGGCCGTATCTGGATCCGGAGCTGAACCAAAGTCGAATTGGCTTGTTCTCGTCACCGAGCCAACTCATCCACCAAATTTTGTCATAATCCATCCACAACTTTTTGAGATAGCATGCTCACAGACAAACAGACAGACGGGTGATAGCACAATCTCCTCCACCTTCGTTGGTGGAGGTTATAGATCCGTCAAGATAACAACATAATTCAACTAGAACGGCACTCAGGAGAGAGCATACCTCCACCTGGTTGGCCATATCACTCAATGGTGAAGAATCACTTAAAAAATTAAATAATTCTCGTATCCGAATCCATATTCAGATCTTCACCAAAATCGAATCGATTCTTCCTTGTCAGACACCCAACTGGTCCACCAAGTTTCGTCCAAATCCGTCCACAACTTTTTGAGATATCCTGCTATGTATCATTTTTGGCCCTTTCTCCCAATGGTGGAGAATCACTTTAAAAAATTCGATTACCCGGATTCGAATCCGGATATTCACCAAAATCGAATAATTTCGTCCTTGTCACATACATTACCTCTCTGCCAAATTTCGTCCGAATCTGTCAACAACTTTTTGAGACAAACAAACAAACAGACAGACAGACAGGCGTGAAAACATAACCTCCACCCACTTTGGTGGCGGAGGTAATCAGGGGTGAGGGTGGGACCAATGGGGATGGGAAAAGTCTGACTGGCCCAGGGACATCACCAGTGTTTAAAATAAATAAATATAAATTTTGTTTGCCCTTTTTTTTTTCTTTTTTTTTCGTAGAGGGGCTCCATCATTTTAAAGCTCTGAGCGTCAAAGTAATATGGTGTTGATAGAGTCATGGCATGATGTCAGGCATGATGGAACAAATGGACTCTGCCTGTGTTGAAGTTCTTTATTTAACCCTTGGATGCAGTAATTGGGCCTCGAAGTCCCACAAGGTTTTTTTTGTTGCAAAAACTATGCTGTACAATTTTTTTGGGGGAATGAGCCTCATTTTCACCGACTTCCATGTTGTTACACAAAATTCAGTGACATAAATAAATAAAAAATTCATTCAGGCTCGTGGGAAAATCTTCATTCTTCACTTATAACCCGAAAATCCGACACGAATGCAGGCCTGGGGCCTTCGAGGCCCTGCATAAATGTAGTTGTACTATAATGTTATATCATTATTTTCTTGATATGAGCCTCATTATATGCTCCTATAACTTGGTTACAAATAATTCAGTGACAAAAATATGAAAATTTAAAAACTTTACACGAATACATTCGTGGGGCCTCAGAGGCCCAATGGCTGCTTAGGTGTAGGATTTTTAACAGTTGTGGACATATACATTATAAATAAAAGGATTAGTGAATCATATTTTTTGAGCAAATACTCCTCCATGAGCCTCAACTTTTTAGAGAGAAAAAAGTTGAAAAACCAAGAACAAATTTTTTTTTTAGCAAAAAAAAAAAAATCATTACTTTTATGGGATTCTTCCAACTAATAGGATCAATGATTCACATTTTCTGAGCAAATACACATCCATGAGCATCGAGTTGGATTGAAAAAGGATATGAAAGAAAAAAATCTATAAAAATAAATAAAAATAAATAAATAAATAAACTGTACACGAATACATCCGTTGGGCCTCCGAGGCCCAATAGTTGCGTTTATGTAGGATTTTTGACGCCTGCATCTAAGGGTTAAATAATCACAAGCATGGTCCAGGTCTACAACGGCTGAAAGCGCATGCGTAGTCCAAGCTCCACCCCTCTTCTGGCCTCGGTTATGACGAGACACCGCCAAAGCCATTGTACAATGACATACAAGGAACATGAGCCCATCATTCCTGCACTACATGCACACCAGATAACCATCACCCATCCACACACAAGTTACCTACAAATCCAGCAAATATCCCCTGTATGGCGCTGTACCCTACAATCTCCCATGTTTCTCGCTGTAGGTACCTATCTAATTCCAATTTAAACTTATGTCGTGTTTCTGCTGCCACTACCTTTCCAGAGAGACCATGCCATGCATTAACTACTCTTTGACTGAAAGACCCGTTGCCTTAATACTTTCATAACTCTCATCTTCTTTACTTTAAGACTATGGCCAATATTAGGTGCTTAATATATAACTCAACAACCTACAGGTAGTGGACAAAAAAAAAAAATGGAAACACCTGGGTAAATGACAGACAACAAGCAACTGTTTCCACACAGGTGTGGCCCATGTGTTAATTTAGCAAATAACATCCCCGCATGCTTAGGGTCATGCATAAAAATGCTGCACGGGCCTGGTTGCCTTTAATTGTGGCTGCAAGAGGAGACCTCCCAATGCCCCCATCCACAGAGCCCAATGGTTTGATGAGCATGACACTGATGTTATCCATACGTCATGGCCTTCGGTCAGAAGATCTGAACCAAATCGAGCATTTATGGGATATTCCGGAACGATGCCTGAGACTGCGTTTTCCAATTCCATCAAATGGGTGTGAGTCGATTGACTTTTTCGTGAAGGAATGGTGCCGCATCCCTCCTGCAGAATTCCAGACGATGGTGGACTATATGCCATGGCTCATACAGACCTTGGTGGCCGCACGTGGTGGCCCAACTACCCTATTAAGTGGCTTTACATTGGTGTTTCCATTTTTATGTTCCCTACCTGTAACAGACACGTATGCACTGACATGTAAAGTTATCTCTATCCCCTCCCCACACACTCATAACTCCTTTTACTAACTTTTAACTGATGCATATTCGTTTTTAAATTGTGCTTTAAAGTATACTTAGTTGATTTTTCAAAATGCAAGTTCATATGTTGCATGTTGTCTGAATGAAACACACAAATAAGAGGAAGGGAATGTGGGGATGAAACAGAAAAGGAACAAACCAAACGAGAACGAGCAGGAGTGAAGGAGAGGGGGGAAAATCACAATGACCAGGAAAAGGGAGTGCTTGGGAATGGGGTAATCTGGGGTGGAAAAGATGAGTATGGATGGGGGATGACCGGGGGTAGTGGTGAACCGATGTTCTGATGCCCTGGAAGGAATAATGGGACTGAACAGACTGGAGAAGTTCGTTCCACAGGTGAGAGAAGAGAGGAACAGATGAGTGGAGGAGAGCAGTGACCATGAATTTTGGGAGGTTAAGAAGAGGGTTACTGATAGACCATGTGCACCCTACAGAAACCTGGAAGGGAGAGAGCCAAGAGAGGGCACACACAGGGTGGCACCTAAATATAATTGGTTACCTTGATTGTTTTTGTTTACATCCATGTAATTGCTTTGTATATAATTATTGTATGGCATGTATGGTAGGATGTACATACATGCTTAGCTTGATTACTTTAATACAGGAAGAATGTGACTAGGATATAGAGGATAACTAAACTGATAGATTGTGTGTGTTTGTGATCGTGTGTGTGTGTGTGTGTTTGTGTGTGTGTGTGTGTGTTTGTGTGTGTTTGTGATCGTGTGTGTGTGTGTGTGTGTGTTTGTGATCGTGTGTGTGTGTGTGTGTGTTTGTGATCGTGTGTGTGTGTGTGTGTTTGTGTGTGTGTGTGTGATTGTGTGTGTGTGTGTGTGTGTATGTGTGTGTGTGTGTGTGATTGTGTGTGTTTGTGATCGTGTGTGTGTGTGTGTGTGTGTGTGATTGTGTGTGTTTGTGTGTGTTTGTGATCGTGTGTGTGTGTGTGTGTGTGTGTTTGTGATCATGTGTTTGTAATTGTGTGTGTTTGTGTGTGTGTGTGTGCGTTTGTGATCGTGTGTTTGTGAGTGTGTGTTTGTGTGTGTGTGTGTGTGCGTTTGTGATCGTGTGTGTTTGTGATTGTGTGTGTTTGTGTGTGTGTGTGCGTTTGTGATCGTGTGTGTTTGTGAGTGTGTGTGTTTGTGTGTGTGCGTTTGTGATCGTGTGTGTTTGTGAGTGTGTGTGTTTGTGTGTGTGTGCGTTTGTGATCGTGTGTGTGTGTGTGTTTGTGATCGTGTGTATTTGTGATTGTGTGTGTGTGTTTGTGATCGTGTGTGTGTGTGTGTGTGTGTGTGTGTGTGTGTGTGTGTGTGTGTGTGATCGTGTGTGTTTGTGACCGTGTGTGTGTGTTTGTGAGTGTGTGTTTGTGAGTGTGTGTGTTTGTGATCGTGTGTGTGATCGTGTGTGTGTGTGTGTGTGTGTGTGTGTGTGTGTGTGTGTGTGTGTGTGTGTGTGTGTGTGGGCTGTGCATGTTTGTGTGTGTGTTTACCTTACACAGACAGGACCTTGCAATCTTCATTGGTCACTATAACATTCAAACGCATTTTAAACTGTTCATAAAAATGCAACACGATGCTCGTGAGGTTTCAAAGAAATTGCCGAACTTCCAATAAACCTGAATCGACATTTAATTGACATAAACAATTTAAATTTATCAAGAAAATTCAAAGGAAATACTAAAAAAAAAAAACGCTATATATATATATATATATTGTGCTTTATACTGGTCCTGACAATGTTGTGGTTAATTTGGCCACAACAAACCACAACCCCCTTCCCTGCATGGAAATTATGATCCCACCCAGAACCTCCTCCCCACCTCCATTACAATCACAAGTTTGTACGTTATAAATGGATAGCTCCAGACGTCACTCCAGATGTCACAGAGTATAAATCAATGGCGAATCCGATGAATATCATGAAGTTTACTGAAGTTATTTTATATCCATTCATTTAGTCCATTTTCAGTATATCCATTTTATATCCATTTAGTTATTAATCGAATTAGAAAGTTCCAATTTGTCGAACCGTCGTCTGGTTGTCGTGTGTCCCGGATGTCCCCGCTGTCCCCCACCTCGCTGCAGATCCGGTGGACGGTGCAGACGACGAGCAGGCCAGAAGAGGGAGCCGGCACACCAGCTGTTCACCCCAGGTGGGTAAAGCAAACAAGGAGCTGTTTGGGAATGGATTGCATTAAGTTTGGAGGTGTCTAGGTATGTCACCCTCATCGGGCTGCAGATTATTGTCAAAAAGTGCCTTTAAAATGGCGGAACTGGCAACCAGCTTCCTTCCAGCTACTTTTGGTATTTTTATAAAGTAGGGGCCTTGACAAGTTCACAAACCAAAAATACCCAGAATACCTCTGGGGGAACATGCTTAAATGACGTCATCAAAATGGCTGCCAAAATTGTAAGGTTTGGCATTGTGTACAGGTGCTGACCTCAGTGACGTGGTGTACAGGTGCTGACCTCAGTGACGTGGTGTACAGGTGCTGACCTCAGTGACGTGGTACCTAACCGTTTATATAGTAGTTTTACTGTCAAGAGAAAAAAACATCAGCCTTTTCCTGGGATGAACACCGTTTCATTTGTGGAGAACCAGAGAATAAAAAGAAAGGAATAAAACTTACAGCAGCGAATATGAAGCCAGCAGAAGTTCGTGAGAATGTGCTTACAACAATGGTTCTGATTACAAAATACTTCACCGTGCACTTAGTATTATTCGCAGAGACATAGAAAAATGACAACCAACAACTGAATACCCGCATACCCAAGAGATTGATCTTAATGCATCAGCTGCGTTTAATTTAAATATTATTTAAATATTGTTTAAATATTTAAATTAAATTAATTTAAATGCATTGCATGCATGCATTTAAATTAATTTATTATTTTGAATATTATTTAAATATTGTTTAAATATTTAAATTAAATTAATTTAAATGCATTGCATGCATGCATTTAAATTAATTTATTATTTAAATATTATTTTAAATATTATTAAATATAATGATAATGTTATTTTTAAGTATTATTCAATATTAATATTATTAAATAGAATATTTAAATCAGATGCTAGTATCATTTTATTACAGATCAGGACACAGGGACCCTCAATGTAAAAATAAAATACAAAAACTTAATAAAAATGGAAGCCATCTTGATGACGTCACTTGAACATGTTCCCCCAAGGGGATTCTGGGTATTTTTGGTGTGTGAAGTAGTCAGGGCCCATACTTTATAAAAAATATCAAAATTACCTGGTAGGAAGCTAGTTGCCACTTCACCCTCATTTTCATGCTCAATCTGCAGCCTATCATTATTGATTGGGAACGTGGAAATTACTTCTGTCTTCTTCTTCTATGTAAGACTGTAAGAAGCCGTTGGTCTGTCTGCCTGTGTGTCGCCATTTTTCTCAGAGATGGCTGAACGGATCTATGTCAAACTTTTAGAGCTTCATCAGTGACTGCCTGGGAATGTTTTAGGCCAAAAAAAAAACGTTTATTAAAAAAAAAACAAATCGCTCTGTAGTGCCTAAACATTTTTGATTAATGACAGTTATATACAAGTACACATTCGCATAAATAAATACAAAACGATCACCAGACATTTGAACACAAATAAATCAAACAATTCCGGAAGTGTACAAAGTTGGAACTGATTCTGCAACTGGACCTGACGGCATCAGCCCACGGGTCCTAAAATCCTGTTCTTCCGCTCTTTCACTCCCTCTCTCTGTTCTCTTCACCCTCTGTTTTGCTCAAGGTCAGCCACTTGGAAAACATCTTGGAAAACAGACACTTGGAAATCAGCCAACATCACCGCTTTGCACAAAAAAGGTGCAAAAACAGATCCCAGCAACTACAGACCAATCAGCCTTCTCCCAATTATCAGCAAAGTCATGGAATCCATCATTGCTTCAGATATGAAATCTTTCCTCTTCTCCATTGGCTTGATCTCTTCACATCAATTTGGTTTCAGACCTGGTCACTCGACTCTGGACATGCTGCTTCTGCTTTCTCAACAATGGATGGAGGTCCTCAATGCCAAACAGGAAATTAGAGCTATCTCCCTTGACATATCACGTGCCTTCGATACGGTCTGGCACCCCGCTCTGCTCTCCAAACTCTCCTCTTTTGGTATCCATGGAAATCTCCACGCATGGCTGGCGGACTTCCTCTCTAGTCGTAGTCAACGTGTGGCCCTGAATGGGTTTCTCTCATCTCCTCTTCCTGTTCAGGCTGGAGTTCCCCAAGGCAGTGTTCTGGGCCCTGTGCTTTTTCTGGTCTTCATCAATGATCTCTCTGACTCTCTTGAAAATCTTCTCTATCTCTTTGCTGATGACTCTACTCTCCGTCGCTCCATTCTTCATCCCTCAGATCGGCAGTCTGCAGCCTCCTCACTCTCTGCAGACCTGGACAAAATCACAGACTGGGCATACAAGTGGAACATGTCTTTCAATCCTGACAAATCTCACACTCTTACGATGTCTCTCCGAAAAGACCGACTGGACAACCCTCCCATCCACTTTCTGAATAATCCTCTCCAAGAAGTTCTGTCACTCAAGCTTTTGGGTCTCACTATCTGCCATGATCTTTCCTGGGAAAACCACATTTCAAATCTGGCCTCCAAAGCCAGTCGCCGACTGGGCATCCTCCGTCGTGCGAAGTCCTTCCTTGGCACACCTGAGCTCCTCACCACATACAAGGCTTTCATCCGCAGCTCAATGGAATACTGCTCTCCCCTCTGGGCTGATGCACCTGCCTCACATCTAGCTCGTCTTCACGCTGTTGAAACCAAAGCATTCAGAATCATTGGAATCTCCCGCGATGAAGCTAACTCCAAGGGCCTCTCACTCACTCACCGCAGGCAGGTACCGACTCCTTTCTGGCCTTGCCCCCCCCCCCCCCCCCAGCTCTCTCTGGGCTCTGTCCAGCAAATATTCCTACAGGTCGCACAAGATCTGCCTGCAACCCTCTTATGGTTAAACTGCCAAAAGCAAGACTCTCTGCTCACCTTCACTCCTTCATTCCTCTTTTCTCCCGCCTCTGGAACAAACTCCCTCCATCTCTTCAATCCCACTCCACCCTCCAGGTCTTTAAAACAGCTGGTCACCACCATCTCTTATCTTCCCCCATCCAAAACGTTGATCTTTTCTATCCCCGCTAATTTCACCCCAATTCCACTTTTTTGAAATACCAACTTCTGTCCTGGAAGTCCTTGGTGTCCTTGTGTTTGATACTTCTGCCACCCCCCTCCCCCCAAGCTCTCTCCCTCCCACACATCTCCCTGCTCTTAAATGTTGTGTGCCCTCAAGTGTTTGTGTGCTTCCCCTTCTCTTGTCTTCCGCTCCCTCTTTTTATATATTTTGTTTGTCTGGTTGATTTGTTTGTGAAGTAAATGTCAGCTCTTTCACGAGCCTCGATTCAGTATACAAAAAATAAAAATAAAAAATAAAAGAAATAATTAAAGTTGGTAGTACGGCTTCTTCTTCTGCCTGATCAGCATCACACTTAACGCAGAAACGTGATGAACGGCACATTCACCAGTAGATATTCAACTAAAAGATGAAATGATGATTTGACATTTGTGATGGATCGTGCTTTGGATGTAATTGCTTTTCCATTATATTTGTCCTCATTACCTTCGCAAAAGCGGAAGGTTATGTTTTGATCGCTGTGTATTTATTTGTATGTCTGTGTGTGTGTGTGTATGTTATTCGCATAACTCAAAAAGTATTCAACCGAATTGCATGAAATTTGGTGGGATGATTGGTTATTATACGGGACACATTTGATTAGATTTTGGGAGCAATCGGGTCAAAGGTCAAGGTCAAGGTCACGAAAAGGTCAAAATCGTATTTTTGTTGTTCTGTTCCCTACACTCCCATGCCAAGTACAGAACAGTAGCTGCGGCGAAGGTATGCGCTCTACCGAGTGCCCGTTCTAGTTTAAAATATTTTAATGTTTCTTTTTAGCTTGAGCAACGCCGGGTACTCCAGCTATAAACACTTTTATACTTTACTCGGGGTACAAATACAACTTTGCCTGGGGGGTAACATCGGCTATGTGGCCGTGACCTCATGCAGGGATGTGGGGGACCGGGAGAGGTGTAAATGTTCTCTCTGTAAATTCTCTATGTAAATGTGTAAAATTCTCTAAAATGTAAAATTCTCTAAAAATCTCTATGTAAAATTCTCTAAAACCTGGGGATGGTGGCAGATGGTATTACAATTTCCTTTTTTACCTGTGCAACACTGAGGTTATGAAGCACTCTTTGCACGGGAAAAATTTCCCCCCTTCCCTTCCCTTCCCTTCCCTTCCCTTCCCTTCCCTTCCCTTCCCTTCCCTTCCCTTCCCTTCCCTTCCCTTCCCTTCCCTTCCCTTCCCTTCCCTTCCCTTCCCTTCGCTTCGCTTCGCTTCCCTTCCCTTGTTGGCCTAATGGTTAGGGTGGAGGGCTTGGGATCCTAAGGTCCTGAGTTGGAATCCCGTTCAGCTGTTGAATTAATACCATGTGGGGTTGACTCAGCCTGTCATCTTTCCGAGGTCGACGAAATCGGTACTCCTGCTAGTAACAGATAAAGTTCATTAATAATGTCTTATTTCCTTCATTAGGATGGTGTGGTAAAAAGTGAGGATTGGTGTGTGTGTTATTTGAGAACATCAGTGTTGGTGCTCGAATGCCAGTTTGAAATCACATTAACAAAGACTGGTGTTCGCTTAACGGTTAAGGCATCTGGCTTAAGATCTTAGGGTCTTGAGTTTGAGCCCCTGTCGTGCCAACAAATAACACCAAGTGGGGTGACTCATCCTGTCATCCTTCCGAGGTCAACAAAATGAGCACCAGCTTACTGGAAACAAGGGGCACTGCATCAACGACACAGCCACACTCCCACAAAATGATGCAACCAGCAGACACAGACTGCATACGAAACAACCACAACACATTTACAGGACAGGCAAATGCATACGCACACACACACACACACACACACACACACACACACACACATACACATACACATAATAATTCTCAATTGCACGTTGACAACAACCTTATAAACACGAATAAGGATCTTTGCACCAACATTTGCATTACTGTAACATCAAATTAATAACTTCGCTATGGTGAAGGTACAGCAAACTGGAACCAATTCGTTTTCCACTCTTACGTCTTATACCATCTAAATGTGAAATACGCGTGTGTGGACTATCCAGGCCTGGGATGAGAATTTTTCCATCGCAGAAAGTCCTTTAAAAGTTACCAATAAGACTGAACGACTGTGCATTGGAGGTCATTGCCAGAGGACGGCGAATTATCAGTTGCCATGACAACCGGCGAGTCGGGCACGAGCCCGACCAATGAGGTCGGAATCCAATTAAAGAGGTGCGGGAACTTGTTCAAGGATAAAAGTCGGCAAACCCTTTCCCGGCCTTCTTCGGTTTCTTTCCTTTCCAACAAGGTGTCGGGTTCGTTCGGAAAAGGATTCCGCATGGTATGAGACAGGCGCAAGGCATTGTGGGATAGCGGTTTCTCGGGGAGGGTAACGCTGAAAGGTAAGTAACCTGGGCAGGGGGTAAGTGTCGTGAATACCTTCACCCATTTGGTTAACGCGAGTTGAGGTTCCTGTAGTCGGGTAGTTGTGTGAAGCTCAGCACGCCGCGGTCGGCGTGGTTGTCGTGATCCGTCAGGACCACGACAAAGGATATTCCTCGGCCTGGGCTCCGGCGGGGATCGTGGTGTGGAGGGCCGAGGCCGGGCAACATCGGCCATTCGGTCGATTGTCGTTATAACAATCCCTTAATGCCACTATTCCCTGGGTGAGTCAAGTTGCCCAATTGTGTTGCTGTTTATGAAATAACTTTTCTTCGTGTCGTCCTACAGTGTCTGCACTTGCATGAAAATATGTCTTTTTCTGATAATTAAATGTTTTTTGTTAACTTTCCGTTAATCACATGGATGACGACGGCCCCGAATTGACTCGAAACGTATTTTTCGTATTCATATTTAATATAGTGATTAATGAGAGAGATATCTATTTATTATCCCGCATGTCAACCAGGGTCATATACTCTCTGTCAGTCTATTTATATGATGGAGGAACGACGAAATTTCAATTGAAATTTATATTTTGAGCCCTGGAGATCACGAATCGGAACATGAACCAGAACAAGAACCTGCAGTTTAGTAGTACTTTGGCTCTGAATTTGGCAAATTGTATGGAATCTCATCCCGAGCGCGCATGCGGCCCAGCGGTAAAGCAATTGCTTCAGTCAGTCTGACAATCAAACAACATTGAAAATCATTCCAAACAGGAAACTTCCTGTGTGAGAGACGTCATAAAGGACAAAGACACAAATAAAGACACAAACGTCACACAGACGTCAAACACACAGACGTCATAAAGATACAAATAACAGGCACAAATCACTAATTTAATGTGATAAATAAGGCGGTGTAAAAGATGGTGCATCAACGGCGGTAAACGTCCGATTAAATGTTTTTGTTTTTCCTACAGCTTTTCAAACTTTAATTTTATTTAAATTGATTTACATATTGGAACACAAGAACACAACTCGCCTTGTTTGCACTTCCAAAAACCCTCTGTTCGGCAGTACTTGGGGCAAATGTTGCGCCGTCTTGACCAATCAAATTTGTCGCGTGCATTGAGGGCGGAGCAGCAGGGAGATTTAGACAAAATGGCGGCCTCTGGCGATGCAACCACACTGCTAACTTCATCCAAATGGTCTATTTGTTTCGTGCATCCTTTTTCTCAAAGAGTTCCAAAATTGTCAGTTTCTGAGAGGAGTTGCAGAAGGATCAGCTCTAGACCAATCCATTTTCTTTTTTTTTGTATACAAGATCGAGGCTCGTGTAAGAGCTAACATTAATGACAAAAAAAACAAACGGACACATAAAACACAAAAAATAAGGGGAGCGGTAGACAAGATGGGGAGAGAGGGGGAAGGACACAAACAAAACATTTGAGAGCAGGGACATCGGGAGAAATGTGGGAGGGGGAGGGCTTGCGGGGAGGAGGCGTGGGAAAGGGGGAGGGGGTGGGAGAGGTATAAAACACATGGACACTGAAAGGACTTCCAGGAAAGAAGTTGTTATTTCAAAAAAGTGGATCTGGGGTGAAATTAGCGGGGGTAGAAAAGATCAATGTTTTGGATGGGGGAAGATAAGAGATGGTGGTGAACAGCTGTTTTAAAGACCTGGAGGGAGGAGCGGGATTGAAGAGAGTGAGGGAGTTTGTTCCAGAGGTGGGAGAAAAGAGGAATGAAAGAGTGAAGGTGAGCAGAGAGTCTTGAATTTGGCAGTTTCACCAGAAGAGGGTTACTGGCAGATCTTCTGCGACCTGTGAGAATATTTGGATGACAGAGCACAAACAGAGCTGGGGGGGTGGGGGTGAGGGGGGAGGCGGCTAGGCCAGAGACGAGTTGGTAGAAGATAGAAGACAGAAAGACCATCAACCTGCCTGCGGTGAGTGAGTTAGCTTCATCGCGGGAGATTCCAATGATTTGACCCAACAGCTTCGTATGGTTGCCATCGAGCCTATCATTCAACGTTCACGAAGAAAGGTAATATAGATAGTGTTCAGAAATGCAATAAGCAGGAGCTTAAAAGACCCTTCCCATGCCCTTTTTCTCAAGACTGTGTGGGGCAAGGTGAGGAGGGAATAGATAAGAAGTTTGAGACAGGAGGGAAGAGCTATGCGTAGAGCATGTGAGGGTGGAGGACAAAATATTCCATCTTATTTGCGTAGTCTTTCTTTTAACATGATCTAAGGCTCGAAGTGGAGCTGAAACCCACACCCATGAACATACATACAAGTACACGAGACATCAGAGGACTTTAAGATGACTCAAACACTGCCACTGAGCTTGGGAGAAGTGCCCTCTCTTCCCCGGGGCACTCTGGGTACAGGATACACCACAACGATGCAGACGCCGCCTTTCTCACCGTACTTAGCGGGGCATTTCCTAAGGATGACTTTCCGCCAACTTATGGAGATTTTCTGTGCTCTTAACCTTTAAATGCTGAATGCCAAGCAAGGAAGCAGCACGTACCATCGTCTTGCATTAGAATATCCTACTACTGCTCCTACTACGACGGCCCCAATTATTCCCACCTTGTGGGGTTGGCCAGGGAAAGCTTTTGGCCCAACTCTTTCATGAACCAGCCTGTCTGAGGGTCATGTTTTTGGTATGAATTTGTAATTTGTTCATGCTGCCGGAGATAACTCACCTAATTTTCGAGAGAGGCCCTGTGGGATCTTTAACTCCGACCAGGTAACGCTGGCCCACAGGACACAATCAGACCAAGTCAAAGCCCGGATCTAAATCCCATCGAGATGTTGTGGGGGGATTCGAAACGAGCTGTGCATGCAAGAAACCCCTCAAACATCACACAGGTGAAAGAATTCTGCATGGAGGAGTGGGCAAAAATTTCTCCCAGTCGATGTCAGAGAGTGGTAGACAGTTATAAGAAACGCCTACTTGAGGTTGTTTCTGCCAAAGGGGGCAATACCACCTATTAGAGCCAAGGGTGTACTTACTTTTTCCACATGCGAAATTTGCATTTATGTTTATTTAAATTATACAATGGACTACAAAATGTAAATGTTTCATGATATTTGTTATATTATATCACCTTTGTCTATCAATATTGTTGAAATGAAGATCAAATAGCTGTATGTTGAAATATGTTGAAAAAGTCAAAACTTTACATGGGGTGTACTTACTTTTTCACGTGACTGTATATATATATATTTATATATATTTATAAATAAAATGAATTGTCATCGGTTACCTGGTTGTTAGACATCAAAAGCAATTCGTATGTCGGCAGCAACGTTCCCAGCTTTTTGTGCTGAGTCATAAACGTTGGATGACACATTGGTGTGCTGAAGGTGCTGACTCATCCGTATGGATTTAGACTAGGCTTCATTTAATTTTGGGACTGTGCTTGGCCTAAAAAATAATAGATGTTCTGCTTAAAATAAACACTTTTGAAGGAAAGAATCTCATTTTTAAAACTTACCAAGTATTTCGAGCTTTCATCCTCCCCAACTAAATGTGCACCAGGAGGGAGTAAACTAAAGGTTATAACATCAACGTAAGTAAATTGAATAGTTGTCACGTATTGTCCTTTAACTTTTTTTCACTTTTTCGTTTTTTTCATTCTTTTTGAGATTGTAAATTCCTGAACTCAGTACTTTTCACTTGCCGTCAATCTATCATACCTACAAGTTACCATCTCATTCAGCTATGCTTAAATAACATATGAATGAAGACAGATCGGCTTCCAGCCGAGCATTGTGGAAGAAATCCAACTATGTGCTGGTTGATTCAGCCTCCTGGAATGTAGAGACCAGAGTGATGTATTAACTTTCCAAAGAAACAGTGGACTCATGGTTGCAATCGCTTCGACTCACAGAATGTTTTCAATAAATAATTAAATAACTCAAAAAGTTGAAAACTTTCAAAGAATGCTGCGAAAATACATGAGTCATGTTAAAACTATGCAGATTGGTTGATTGCTCAACAAACCAGGAAAAGGTTGTTTGCTGATAAGGTTCACATTTGATACTTCAGCTATGCTACAATCTGAACACAATGTCTTCCCAACTATGCTCATTTTTTGTAGTTTATTTTTTATTTTTTGGATGCAAAGTCTAAGCTCATGGAAGAACACGATCAATATCGCATGATCGAGGGAAGGAAAGCAACCAGCAGAAAATGAGAGAACAGATGGATGTAACAAATAAGGGGATGAATAATGAAAGGAAGGAAAGTGGAAGAACATAGTGAGTAAGAGAGCTTGTATATGGAGGGTTAGTGGGGGCACAAAGGATCGAGTCTGGATCTTCGGAGTTTCACAAGGAGGGAGTTGCTGGAGGAACATGTCCGTGCTTGAGGAACTGAGGAGTGTTGGAGGGTTGAAAGAGGAGAGGGGAGCAAGACCAGAAGAGAGGCAGTGAAATACAGAGAGGCCACTAACCTGTCTGCGGTGGAACAGCAGGCCTCTGGGTTCTTCTTCTTTGTAGGAGATGCCCATGAGGTTGAGAGCTTTTGGATTCTAACTGCATCTGTATGAGATAAAGAGAAAAGCAGGCTTACCGGACTAAAGAGGAGACCAGTATTCCATAGAGCAACAGACAAAGGTTTTGTAGGTCATAAGAAGTTCAGATTTATCAAGGAAGGACTTGGTCTGGTGGAGGATTCCCAATATGTGGCTGACAATGGACGCCAACTTGAATGAACGGTCTGGCCATGAGAGGTTATGAGTGATGGTGAGGGCCGGAAGCTCCAGAAACTGATCCTTTGTAGGTCAACTAAGAGGGAAACAGCTGCTGTCATCCTGTCTTTAAGGTCGGGGTACCATGCGGCATAAAGTGGAGTCATCTGCAAAGAGGAAAAAGAGTTATCAAATGCATCAGAGAGGTTATTCAAGTAGATGTGGATCATGATTGTGCCAAAAATGCTGCCTTAGGGAGCTCCATTTATACAGGGAGAGGAGATGACAGGATTCCATCGAGATCTATGAGCTCACTGAGTGTATGGGGGAAGTCGGCAAGCCAGAAAGAAAGTGCTCTTTGATACCGCAGGCAGAAAGTTTGACAAGAAGAGCAGGGTGCCAGACTGTGTCAAATGCTATAGACATCTCCAGGGAGAACCCTCATGTTTAAGATTCAGGGCCTCCATCCATTGTTTAGAGAGAAGCAGCAGCACATCCAAGTATACGTGACTGGGATGGATTCCAAACTGATGATCAGAGAATTGGCTTTTTTGGAAGAGGAAAGGACTGGATCCTTCCTCTTTGATTGGAAATTAGAATAGCTTTTTGTTGATATTACCTATTGAAAATATTGTTAAATTCTTCTAAATAAATAGGCCTTAGTTTTCCCATCTTCATGAGGAACATGCTTTCTTTATTTGGCACTGGTTACATGAAGGTAACGCTAAAATTCTTGGAACACCTTTAACAAATAAACACCGTGCTCAGGAAAAACCATTTCAATTGAAATAAAGAAAAATATCTGAGACCTAAATCAGGGTTTGAAAAGATCTCGTTGGAAATGAGAAAAACATCAGAAATATTAAAGAAAAATATATGATTTGACACAAACGTGTCCATGGATATGCCTCCACCCACTTTAGTTGTCAACCACCCACTGTTATGCTTGATCTCAATTAGAGTTCACATGAAAACATTCAGGTCACGTGAGATAGAGCATGAGAGTAAAGCCCCTGTCACACCTCGACGCTTTAGCCAGCGTATGCCGACGTATGAAAAATTTGGCTACGTTAAGGGCACGCTGAAGCACGCTGGCATACGTCGTAGTACGCCGAGCTCGTCGACAAATTTCGTGCATGCACAAAATTTGTCGACGTATGCCAGCGTATGACTCACACCAGCACTCAATTTTGATACGTCGGCATACGCTGGCTAAATCGCCAAGGTGTGACAGGGGCTTAAGTAGAAGGAAGACAACATCAAATGATTCTAACTAGAGTTTTGGTCTGCAAAATTATTTTCAAAGGGCACCATGACCTTCGACCTGAGAGATATTGAAGCCAAAATCGAATCAATTCATGTGTTTATGACAGTCCATAGTTGTGCCAAGTTTGGTGAAAACCCCATCAGTGGTTCACACGTTATCCCAACAAAAACCCAGTAACGGACGGAAGGACCGACCCACCCATGCACGGATGGACGGGCAGCTGGACGGACGACCAAAAAATATAATGCCTCCGGCCTTCGGTTCTGGAGGCATCAGGATACTAAAAACTGATATCTGAAAATTGGACTTCTAAACTAAAAATGTGGATGAGCTGATGGAGAATAAAAATATCTTGTTTAATAAAATGAATAACCGCTGCTTTGTGTCGGCTTCTCGAACTGACACGAAGTTCTCGAACACGTCGAACAAAAAGTCACAAAATACCTCCAATGTCTGAGTAAATGTGAACAAAAAAGAAAACATAACTGAAAAACTAGAGAGTTCATGGAACACATCAACCCGTCTTGAGAAGAAGGGAAGGGTCTTTTAAACATGGGATGTGTCCTTAAAACTGTTGCTTTGCATTTTGCAAGTCCAGCAATATTTTTTTTCCAATAGTCCTGAAATATCCTGCAAAACATTTTGCAGTATTTTGTCCACGTCCTGCTAAACTGAGGGTTTATGGAAGTGCTAAGATGGTGATTTGTGGTCGACAGTGTTCAAGTATATAATTCAATTTAAATGAACCACCTTTAGAGGCCATCTTTCCCCGCAGAGCAGGCGTTGGCCTTTTTCGGGCACCATGGTTCCCTTTTTTGAAGCAATGTTTTATGGCCGGATGCCCTTCTTGCCGCCAACCCTGTTAGTCGCCTCTTGCGACACACAGGGAATTACCAGTAAACTGGTACTCAATTTTAAACGGACTTCCGTTGAACTTGGGGACGACTAAGAAGAAAACCTTTGTTGGTCGAAAGCTTGTCGAAAATTAAAGATCGACGTCCTGAAGCTACGTCCGCGTCTGATTTAACCTCCCGATTATTTATATAATGCAAATGAGACGCCCTGCTCGAACTGTGGAGTTTCTACTATTTTTCACAGTTGTATATACTAGGGCATGCCCGTACTATATCTATATCTAAAATTATATCCCCCCCCTCTATTTACATGAAATGGTTTGGTCCAAAGCGAACGGCTTGCGAGTGGTGACAATCCCCCCCCTCTATTTACATGCAATGGTTTGGTCCAAAGCGAACGGCTTCCGGAGTTTGGTAAAGAAATCGCCATCGCGTGCACAAACGCGCAGGAAAGCGAATGAATCGCAAATTCGTTTTTATTAGTTGTAAAACATAGTTTAACGCCAACATAGTTTGCAAACGTGAAATAAATGAATACGCTCTCAAATGTGCCATCCGAGGCAGAGTGTGTCCGCCACGTTCGGCACACGCGATCGTTCGCTGCTCTCTGATTGGTTGAATCGTTTTTTGGACATAGCTCGGTAAGTAATTGTCCGATTAATATGAAACCTTGAAAAGGCACATCCTCGGGTCCCCAGCAATATACCTGGCAAGTTAAAAGTATATCGGACCCGTGGTTGTCGAGAAACAGCGGTCACAGACAAACGTACAGACAGAGATTACTGGAATTATAGATAGATATATATATATATATACAGTATCCTAAACATCAGCACCAGAGAGATCTCTGGCTGATGGAATCATGGGTAATCTCAAATGAAATATGTTGAGTATCTATATAAATAATACATCTGTCTGTGACGATGTCACGTTAAAAACGTCTCGCATTTCTGTTTATCGGCATCTAAATTTACTTCCAACGCTTATTCCATTCATCCCAGTCCGGAAGTCAACTTTTGTACAAGTGCTATGCGAGATGATGTCATGGTATTCTAGTTGGTGTTCTATTCAGCCCAACTGTCATGGGATTGTTTCCTCAATTTATTCCATTCAGCATGAGATTGTTGTTGTTGTTGTTGTTGTTCTGTATCTCTCCTGTGCTATCAACCGCCATTCCTTAAGAGGTAAGTCCACTAGTAGGGAATAACATGACCAGGGAGGATGAAATACATAGTATGGAAACAGATTCTTTAAAAGATGGGAGGGATATATTGGTGGTTCCATGCTCACTTTTGAGCTGTCTTGTTTTGGGTTTGATCCTGGGTGGACAAATCTTCTGCTGATTTATTTGTTTTAAGTTTATACAGACGTCAGCTGTAAGTAACTGCTGATTTGGCATTATACCAGCTGGGGGCGCTAGATCATAGCACTCCATTGAAAACTAGAACGGCACTCGGTAGAACACATTCCTTTGCCAGGCCGACCAATTTACGTTTTGTATCCACTGATAGGCCGGATACACATCCGGACCATCCGGACCTGTCACCTACCCAACGCATCCACCAAGTTTTCTCATAAGCCATGGAAAACTTATTTAAAATATCATACTCGATATCATTTTTGGCCCTATCTCTCAATTATGAAGAATCACTTTAAAATAATAGTATCCAGATCTGGATCCTCACCAAACTCATCAATTCGTCCTTGTCGTACACCCAACCTGTCTACCAAATTTCATCCGCATCCGTCCATAACTATTTGAGATATCCTGCTCACAGATAAACAGATAGCCAAACACGGGTGAAAACAGAACCTCCATCTACCTTCGGTGCAGGAGGTAAAAAAAAAAAAAAATCCTTTAGCATTGATCGAAGGCTCGTGGTGTGGCTTGCACAAAAATCACATGACAAGGACATTAACAGGCATCAATGCACTTTATTTTAAGTTACAATCATTACTTGGCAATGGATAAACACATTGTATATGAGATTTGAACTTGCGTTTTGAACCTTGTGTGCTATCGGTTCATTTCTTTCAATTTCAGAAGATCCCTTCGGATGAATATCTGCGCACACTCGGTAGACCTTCCAAGGAGTATCATTCCCAAAGAAATCCCACAAATAGTGAATGGGATTATTAATTGGACTTCAGAATGTAAAGTAAGACACATACACTAAGTAAATGGGACGTAAATTTAAGGTTGATAAGTAAAATTGCAAACTGATGTATGTATGGCTAGACATGGGTTGTGGCTGGACCGTGGTGGACCAGACTACTTTGGCTCTTGAAAGAACATTCACAAAATTTGATGTCCACATTGAATATGATAGATAATCACAACATAATTCCCCATCCGACCAATCTTCTCTCCACCAGTAAACCAAATCTTCGACACATTGCACACTGGAAATTTATTAAATATTTACTCCCCTCACCCCGTTTTCTCTGGCTCTTCGAATGCATCCGTGCGTTCCTCTGCACCTGTTTCCTTTCCATCCCACTGTCTGTGTTGACCCTTCACCCTCTTGCTTTGCTTTTCCATGAGCTCCGACAACCGACATCTGTATAAACTTAGAGGGGAAAAAAAAAGTGGCGGTAGCACCTAAAATAAGCAAAGTGCAAAAGACTCGATCAGCAATAATAGATGGAAATCGAAAGGAAAGAGTTATTATGTAAATACAATATTTCATGTGTCTTTGCCCAATTTGTACATGAATTACGTACAGGACGAGACCTTCAGGAGACATCAGTCTACCTTTCCATGAATTGCAAGGACATTAGTAGCCAATGGACAAATCAACATTGGCAGAGTATATGGAATTCGAACCTGGGTTCTCAATATCACGTGCGTTAGGTTCACGTAGCAATTCTAAACGGGTCAAACCAAAATTCTCAAACGTGCTCAATGAACTCTCTAGTTACTCTGCGCTCGTGAAGCAAAATGCGAGGTTAAGTGATCGGTTGCGTACATACGTACATACATGTCTGCATTTTTCAAATTCATTTTCTCGGCAACCGTTGGTTCGATTGACGATAAATTTTTGCCATAATATCTATTATTACGTGATAATTATTACGTCATAAGTCACATGGTACTGGTGCCATCTTGGAAAAACCAAAAAACTTTGGACCTCTATATCTCCAAAACCGCTCCATGGAAAAAATTGAAACGTCGCTCATTGTAAATAACTCCGCATGAGGAATACGTATTGTTAACGATGACGGCATTGGTGCCTTTATTATGACGTCATAATTCGACAAGTACAACAGTCCGATCAGTTTGAAATTTCTTGAGAATGAGCTATGCAACAATTATATTGCAGAATGTAACTTTATGATGTCATAGGTCACATGGTCTGGCAACCATATTGGATCAAAGAAAAATAAACCTTAAAAAAACTAAAGAGTTGGCTCACACCAAGTCGACTGTCTGGGGTAAGTATTCTATGAATACCATCTAGTTTGACGTTGGTAATCCAGTTGCTCAATGTAGTTTTATGGTTTCTAACACTGTATCGGAGAGCATTATTTCTTGAACTCAACTACGAACTATTCTGTGAGAATGGGAAAGCCTAATTGTGAACTTAGTTGCCCTGCAACCTGCAATGTCAAAAGATCTTTCCATCAGATGTATTTGGTAAAATCTTCGAATAAAAAAAAAAAAAAATAACCACCTTTAGAGGCCATTTTTCCCCGCAAAGCGGGGGTTGGCCTTTTTCGGGAACCGTGGTTGTTGTTGTTTTTTGGTCCCCTTTTTGAAGCAATGTTTTACGGCCGGATGCCCTTCCTGACGCCAACCCTTTTTGCTGCCTTTAACGACAAGCAGGGAATTACCAGCGAACTGGTACTCAATTAGCCGACCTCGGAAGGATGACAGGCTGAGTCAACCCCCCTGGCGTTAATTCAGCAATCGACCGGGATTCGAACCCAGGATCCCTAGGATCCTAAGCCGGCACCCTAGCCGCTAGCCCAACACCAGGGCTTCTTCTTCTTCGAATGAAATGTTTATTTTCTTTATATTTTTTCCGTGGTGCTTTTCTTTTATGTAATGTATTCATAAATTACTTTGTAATGTCGAAGACATCTTGCATACGCAAAATTTCCTCCTTTCACTTCCCTGCCAGGACCTGCCGGGTGCAGACATGACAGAGTCATTGAGTCGAGAAGGCACGCCAATGGCCAGTGACATTTCGGGCCGTGTCTCTGGGGATATTCCTCTTCTCGAATCGAGGAATAATGATACAGCGGTTGTCGCAAAAATGGTGAATATCAGAGAAGATGGCAATGCAGTTTCTCATCCAACTTCAGCATCGAGGGAAAAAGAGAAGCACGTCGGCAATAATTCCACTCAAGGTTGGATTTCTTCAATTGAAATGGATTTGATGATATTTGTCCATCTGAATTTAAGCTTCACAAAGACATGTGTGGTGATAACAAGTGAAATGCTCACTACAATTGTAAGTAACGTATGTAGCGCGAGGACCTTATGGGTAACAGGTCTGCAGGAGACTGAAATATGAACAGCAGACCAACCATCTTCCCAGTAGGCCATCTAATGTTTAAAAAGGGAAAAGTTTTAACCTCCCACCCCTGACCTCAATCCCTTATATTCCATACATGCACCTTTCCTTCTTCCTATTGCTGATTCGCTTCATCTTATTTTCCTTTTCTCAATCCGCCCACCCCTTCCACCCCATTCAATGCTACATATTAAATAGATGGCCCCTTATTTATTTATTTTTTTAACATTTCTAGCCTCATTTCAAACTCTTAGCACTAAGTCATGCCCACAAGGCTGCTCCATCCAATCTTCCTTCACCTCCTCTGCTGTTTGCACTCCATCACAATCTTATCTTTCCTCCAATTTTCCCTAAACTTTATCTCAAGCCATGTCTGAAAATAGACCCAACAGCTGGTATGTAACCAAGCAGGATTTAAAATCTGGCGATTGTCTATGGTGACTCTTTGAGGCCATAGGGGTCTCTGCAGGCCAATAACCAGACAAAAGCTGCTCATCGGCAATAGGGTTCATGAATTAATTATTTTTTTAATGGATATATGGATGGGGGAGAGAAGGAGGAGTGGGGTAGGGAGGTGGAAGAAAAGACGAGTGGGGGAAGGGGAAGTAAGTGGAGAGCGAGTGGTGTGTGTGTGTGTGTGTGTGTGTGTGTGTGCGCTCAACAATAGGCTAGGGTAGTAGGTTCAATGGGTGAGCCCAGGCAGCGCTGCTGATTGATGACCAGAACATCCCAAAATGATCAAAATGGTACTAGCTTTGCCAGTTAGCGATTCAGAAGCAAGATCCGGCTAAGTAGCCTGAATGTGGGATCAATGGAGGGGAGAGGAGTGGAGGTGGTAGAAATGATGTAGATAATGAGTTTTCACGTGTTGTATGTTCAGGAGACCAGATGGAAAAAGGACAAGGCAAGGATATTGGTAAGAGGGTACAAGCTATTACATGTGGGAGGGAATGGAAGGAGTAATGGCATGGGAATAATAGTATCGGAAGAGATCAGCAAGGATGTGGTCGAGCCAGGTGAAAAGTAATCTGTTAGTAAATGTGAATGGGGAACAAGGAATAGAGAGGGCTGATGGAGCTGATGGAGCTGGTGGCGCTGATGGAGCTGGTGGAGCTGATTGAGCTGATGGAGCTGGTGGCAACAAATGGATTAGACGTAGTTCGTTTGTTCTTCCAGATGATGGACGGCCACAAGATTACCTATAGGAGTAGACATCACAAAACATAACTGGACTTGTTGGTAGTTAGGAAGCAACCATTGTAGAGGATCAACAACTGTAAGGTGGTGGCACGAGTGCAGGTTACCACCCAACAGGCCTGTGGTGTTTGTTGCACGCATGCAAAAAAGGAAGGAAGTTAAGAGCAGGCGTCAGAAGATTATATAGTGCGGGAAGTGCAGGGACAACATCACTGAAGAGTACAAGGAGAGGGTGAGGACCAAGTTTGAGGAACTTAGCGAAGAGCAAAGGTAATCAGTGAGAAGATCAAGGATAGAGCGGCACAACCGGATCCAGGGTTGAAGCACTGGTACGGGAAAAAAACGGGCCAAATAAGTTGGTTCACCTGATCAAGATTGGGTTATTTAGATTTTATTAAAACATCAAGAAGATTTATGTTTAAATCTGTAGCAAAAATTAACGTGGGAATGCATCAGGTTGGGCCAATTGGCCTAAATTCCTTGTTTTGGGTCGGTTTCCTCATCACTATCACTTTGTCGAGCAGTCTGTTGTCTTTCTTTATTGTAACTAGCATTACGCGCTTCCTTAGGGAGTGGAATATGGAGTCTATGCGACGATACCCCTCCATTAGGCGCGGATCAATGGCGAAACCACTTGCACTATTCCACATGAACGGGTGAAAGTTGGAAGTCGTCTCACCAGATTGGCCCAGACGGTTTTTTTCACCACCGCCACTGAAGGTGGATGTAGGTTGTTTTCACCCCTGTCTGTCTGTCTGCAAGGTATCTCATAAGGTTATGGATGGATTGAGACGAATTGCTATGTACCAAGGACAAATTGATTAGATTTTGGTGAAGGTCTGAACCCGGATCCGGATACGAGAATATTTTACGCGAGTCTTTCCCATTGGGAGATGGTATAAAAAAAACCTTATATTGCACGATATCTCAAACATTTGTCGATGGATTCTGACGAAATTTGGTGGATGAGTTGGTTAGGTGACGAGAACAAACCGATTCGATTTTGGTTCAGGTCCGAATCCAGATCAGGCCTATCAGTGGGATACAAAATGTAAACTGTTCAGCCTGGCGGAGGTATGCGTACCATACCAGTTGGCATTGTATGCACGCCATGTCAGTGTTATGTGCTTACTTTCCTCATCCTCTCCCTTTGTACCATCCCAGTTTTCCTTAATTCATTAATGAATCAGAACGAACATCCCGATGCCAACCCGTTGTGATTTATTCCCACAAATATCAATAAAGTAAACGGACGCCCTTGTCATGGAGTCATGGAGACCTATATATCGTCCTCTTGGGAGAGATATTGCGAATGGTATTGGGTTCATGTAAACCAGCATGAGGTTTTTTTGTTTTTTTTTGTATACAAGATCGAGGCTCGTGTAAGAGCTAACTAACATCAATCACAGAAAACAAACAAACGAACACACAAAACATACAATAAAGGGAGCGGGAGACAAGATGGGGAGAGAGAGGGAAGCATACAAGTACAACATTAGAAAGCAGCGACAACGGAAGATCTGTGGGAGGGAGAGGGCTTGGGGGGAGGAGGCATGGGAAGGCGGGGGGCGAGGAAGGGGGGTGGTGGGAGAGGTATAAAACACATGGACACTGCTAGAACGTCTAGGAAAGAAAGAAGTCGGGATTTCAAAAAAAAAGTGCATCTGGGGTGAATTAACAGGGTAGAAGACATCAAGGTTTTGGATGGGGGAAGATAAGAGATGGTGGTGAACAGCTGTTTTAAAGACCTGGAGGGAGGAGTGGGATTGAAGAGAGTGAGGGAGTTTGTTCCAGAGGCGGGAGAAAAGGGGAATGAAGGAGTGAAAACTAACAGTTCCATAAAGTATGCAAATGTACAACTTTCATTAGATGTGTCTTATTGTTAAATAGGAATGTGTCGCATGAAGCACGGAAAGAAAAAGGGAGATGCGTGTTTTTGTTGCAGGCATCAAATGTCCCCTGGTTACACCACGTTTTGTCATCAAGGCAAGCCGCGTTGAGCGTAAGCCAGGGCGACTCTTTGATGACAGCGATGAAGATGATGGGCACTCGGTGCCACCACGAAGTGCACTGAACAGTGAGCACACTACGGTGGTTCAGGCACTGGGGAAGAACAGAGGTGGAGTCTGGGCTGCCATTGGCCCATGTGAACAGCAGAATGATAACTCGATGAGGTCTTCACCTCAACAGTGTCGCGACGAGCGCAAACGCTGTGGATTGATGGTTGATGGCTTGCGCTTGGGAGAAGCTGCAGCCAAAAGGGCGGCAGGGCTGGCCACGGCTTCCGCTCAGCCTGGAAAGGTTTCAGAAATTCAAGCAACATGCGGTAAACGTCACGTTTCTGAAGGCCAAGTGCAGGGAACTAATGAGAGTGTTGCTTTTGAAAATGTGGATTATGCGGCAGCACGTCGGCAGTTCCTGCAGATGGAACAGGCCAGTCCTCCGTCATCTCCTCGAATATCACCACCATCACCTGCTCCTCGATGCTGCAGCCCTCAACCGTTGTCACCTAGCCCCACTAAAACCCTATTCCCCTCCTTCGGCCCCTTTGATTTTGGTGGGCCTGTTGCTCCTGGATTTATATTTTCTGGCTTATCTCAGCATCATCCAAATTCATCAGGCCAAACTCAGGTTAAACAGCGTTTTCCACCTCCTCCAGTCCAAGCCACTAGGTGGGCCAATGTACTTGCGTCAAATTCTGAGCCCATCCCACCTCATGCTCACAGTAACGTTACTCCTGGAAGAAGTCCCGGCATCACAACTACAACTAAGGCACCAGGGATGGATGTTCTAACTAATAGGAAACAAGAGGAACCAGAAAATGGGAAGTTTGGGAATGAAAAACAAGAAGGTTACACCACCACTTGTCTAGTGAATGATTTGGATGTCACAACAGCAGTAGCCATAACCAAAAATGAAAACATTAGCCAGTGTGAAGCACCTGAAGATGAGAGAATTTTGGACAAAGCCAGTGAATGTGAAGCGGATACATATTCAGGTGTAAGCACGTCCTCTGAACAGTCCATGTCATGTGATGTGCATTGGGATTGTCCCACCGAGAAGATGATAAGTGAGTGTGAGCAGAAAGCGGAAGATGAATCTAGCAAGTATTCCAGCATAGACTTGCTGCAGTCGGAGCGAGGGATGGAAGAGAATGGTGGTGCTGTTGCACAAATTGACTCCTCGGATAATTTAACGAAAAATGTAATCGATTTGGATGTGGAGCAAATTGAAGAGAACGAGGACAACCAAGGAAGCCGGACAGGGGTGAAGCTGCGGGATGGAAAAAGAGATACCCAAGAGGAGGAAAGAAAGGATGAGTGCAAAACTGAAACTGGAATTGAAAAGGAATCTCAACGTACTTTTGATAAGATATTGAATCCAAAAAATGTTGACTTTGATTCTATTGTCTCCATCCAATATGGCATTCCTTTAGATGATGACATTACTGCATCAGAAAAGACGTTTGCACTGACAAGTCGTCAAGAGGTCCTACCTGAACCGTCTACAGAAGTCGACGATGCCGGACGCACGACAGTGCAGAAATCCACTAGAGAGAGTAAAGCACAACAATCATATTGTGAAGATTTGCTCAAAATGGTCCCTGTAGAAAACGAAACGTCTTTCAAAGATCAGGATCAAAAGATCAATCAATCGGCGGATAATTATCCAATGGAAATGAATGATAACTTTTCAAAAAGCATCCTCGATGAAGATTTGCACAAGGCCAAGAGCCCAACAAGACCTTCACGGAACAATGATGCACAGAGTTGTTTAGATGGTGTGGATCCAAATGACATCACTACAGTTAAAGTTGGTCATGCAGATCCGGCAAATGAAAAATTTCAGGAAGGTGGTTTGAATACTATGGGATACGGTGACGGAATGTTATTCATGGGAGGTGATGCACCGAAGGAGTTGGAAACCGAAGCCTCGAGTTGTACTTCTAAAGAAGAATCCATTACCGATGCTCTGGAGGACAGCTTGGTGAACAAGATGGAAAAGGCAAGTATTGTGGACACCGTGTCTGGAAGGATGTTTGACGTGGAAAAGCAGGTAGAAGAAGTTGTAAATGCTGATGCACAACATATGGGGCATTGTGAAGTTGGTCAATTGGCAAATAGTAGCTCCGAAAAGGGAATCGATTTCCTGATGGAAAGTGAAGAAGCCGGAGTACCTGGTAATATGATTATCTTGAGTAAAAACGGTAATGCAAACAGATCAGGAAACGAGGATATGCTGCAGGAGGATGGGATGCCTGACCAGAAGGATGAAGAGGAAGATCACAGCGAAGAACAAGAAGATGAGCACATTCTGTTGGAAAATAAGGAGCAAGAAGAGCAGAATCAGGAGGAAGTTCAGCAGGACGGGAGGTTGTGCATGATAACTGCAGACACAGACCCAGTAGCTGAAAAGAAGAAGCAGGAGATTGTTGAGAGAAGGATTTTGGATCCGGAATCAAATCTTCCAGGAAACGTCACAATTGATATTGCATCGAAACAAATAACTTCACTTGACGCACGTGACGTGCAAAGTACAGTAAGCAAGCAGAACCTCGCAAACCGCATGGATGTGCATGAGAGGGAAATGGAATCCACGACTGACGTCGACAAAAATAGTCTGATGGACCATATGGTGAGACCGGAAGGAGATAAGGACAATCAGTGTCTTCTACCATCACTCAAGTACTCCACTGGAAACAAGATGGAGATGGAGGGAACCAAAGAAAACTTGACATTTCCAGATGGCACCGAAGAAGAATCTGCAAGTGTGAACAGAAGCGTGATAGGTTTGTCGAGTTTAAAGGAGAAGCCTGAAGGTGAGAATTCTGGGAGGTTGCAGAAGACAGGTCAGGGAACAAAAGGTCGTTGCTTCCAGTTACGGCCACGAAAGCAACACACGCTCTCTCTGATTGAGCAGGAGATCCGGGAGGCTCAGGACCGGGAGGACGAACTACGGCAGCAAAGGCTCTATCTCTATTCTGGAGAAGAAGGATCGACACAAATCCGAACACCATCGCCTTCTGGTGAGATGCCTGTAGTTTCTGTCCAGACCTTGCTTGGCTACAGTAAATATTTGTTTTTCTTAATGGTTTTTGTTAAAGTTTTGACTTTTTGCCTGGAATTTATTTTCATGAAAATCAATTTATAATTCTATTCTGGTACTATAATGACATGAAGAAGATGATGTAAGACTGTCACCGTGAATGACTTTCTCATGTGTTCACCGTTGCTTGCATGAATGGGGATAGGATGGCATCGCCCTGTTTCTCCTTCATCGTCCTGTTCATCCGCATCATCGACAAGTGGACACCCTTCTCCACCTTGTACCCGAAAGCCCTTCAGCCCACCCAAGCCACGAAGGGATGATGCCAAGGTGAGCGTGGCATCAACACGTACATGTGACTTACAAAATATTCTGATTCTGATGTACCAAAGTCTGTTACAGAGCATCGTTGCTGCCGATATCGTTGGCGATAGCTCGCGTACTATTCGCGAAGGACACCGTAGCATCTTTAACATCCACCAACTAATTCCGGCACACGGGATGCCAATTTAACATCCATCTGAGGGACGGCACACACACATTGATGAACCATCTTACCTGTGAAACACCGCGGGATGAAAGTTTATAGCTGGGTCGGGATTCAAACCCAGGCTAGACAGCTTAGAGGCGAGTGTGCGTACCTATAGGCCATCAGTTGCACTCTATGAAAGACACGGAACCACCGACTGTGAATTGCAGTATCAGCAACGAACAGACTTCAGGAGCGTTTGTGGCAATGCCAGCCCACTCCTTGGGAAAGGAATCGGTCCATAAATGTGTTTCTGGCCTACTGGCCATTTTGCAGAATGATCGTTTTAAGGCCATTTTTCCCATGACAATCATGGTTCCCTGTTTGAGGCAATGTTTTTATGGCCGGAGGCCCTTCCTGACGCCAACCCTTAGTCGCCTCTTATGATGCACAGGGATACGGTGTACCTATTCTAAATCGGGGTACGCACCGGGATCATTCATCCTAGCAAGCTGATACTCAATTTGCCGACCTTGGAGGGATGACAGGCTGAGTCAACCCCCCTGGCATTAATTCAACGATCGACCGGGATTCAAGCTCAGGATCCTAGGATCCCAAGCCAGCACCCTAATCGCTAAGCCAACACCAGGCAGGATGGAACATATTTACTGCAGGAAGATGGTGCTGCACATGCCATGTGCCCAGAACCACCTGTGCCTGTAATAGATTGAATAGGTTGTAGGTGACGACAAACCGCGCAGAATACCTCTTGTCAAGACAATGCTTCAGCAGCACCTACGCTGTGTCAGGATTATGGTACATACTGAGTATTTAAAGTGATATAACTTCTATAATGGGTCATCAGGTTGTTTTTGTTTCTGCTACAAAGTTAGAAACGTATTTCATTTTGCTGAGCAATACTTATTTGTCAATAGTAATGCGGTACCACAACTGTGTTTAGCGACAGTGTTCAAGGACACACTTCAATTTTAATTAAATAATGATTTTTTTAATCCGGAAGTTTAGCGCAACTGAAACAGTCTTACACGCTGTAATAAGACGACGTTGAGTCACACTTGATGGAGGCTTTATTTATCACCATGGAACACAGCGTCAATTGGCATATCGTACATAGCCGTATTGGCCGGCGGCCTCTTCTTCACCCCGATATGCACCCTCTCACATGGCACGCCCTCTCATGCTATATATAGATATAGCATGATTCTATGAAGGCGATTTGTGTTCTACTGTGTTCAAGTATATAATTCAATTTAAATACAGATTTAAAGAGTTTTAAAGGCGTATAAATAAATAAATTCCAGGTTTTACCGCCGTTTTACCCAGCGTCTATTACATCACCCTATCTGACATGTTACATTCGTTTTTCATGCCTGTTGTTTGTATCCTTTATAGCATCCTTAAAAGAGACAAGTTTCATGATTGCAATGATTTTCTATTTTGTTTGACCACCAGGCAGGTAGACAGAATAAAGATATTATCTCATGCGTCTGCGCATGTGCTGTCGGGACAAATCCAAGGCCACAGTAGGGTAAAACGAGAAACTTGTCTTTGGATTCATGTTCTGATTTGTGTTCAAAATATAACATTCGATTTAAATAAGTTGTCACAATAAATAAACTGACCAGACAGACAGACAGACGGACGGACGGACATGAACCAATTGCTTAACCCCACTTTTCACTTTGCATCCGTGGGGTAATAAGAAAGCAAATCGAGTATGGTACTACTCCTCCTTCTTTAAGGGTCTCAATTATTCCCACCTTCTTGTGGGGTTGGCAGAAGAATGTTTTTGGCCCAAGTCTTTCACGAACTGGTTGGCTAGGCCTGACGTTTGTCTGAAGGTGCCAGGAATTTGGAATCTATTCGCAGAAGGGAAGGGAAGCCCAGTTTATGGTCAGGTCGGGAATGTAATCCAGACTAGGCGGTTCAAAGATGAGTGCGCAGACCTCGAAGCTATCCCACCAGCCCCTTCATCAAGCCAGGAAAGGCAAAACAAATAAAACCATCATCAGGTGACCCCTCTAGACCAATGATGCTCACACGTACTGCCTGTAGTTGATTGCATGTCCAACAGTGCATGATGTGATCTGAATTTTGAACTTCAAAAGGCATAAATGTTCCGTAACTATGAATTGGCTTTCGAAATACAACAACAATGAAGCCAATCATGTCTTGTTTGTAAATCAACTTAATAACACTCGTCCGCTTCTCAAAGGTCAACCTGTGAGATCCACTAGCTCTGTCAGCCATGAATATCAAGCCGATCCAAAAAATAATGAAAAAGAAACGTCGTTGAAGACATCATGTCGGACAGAAAAGTATTTTGAAATTGCCATGTTTACCCGGTACCTTAGGGTCACCCGTCGTCTAGTGTTGCAGAGCTTTAGGTCGAAGCAATCTCCATTGTGTTTACAAGATCTTTGTGCTTCTGGAATTTTTATGAGGAAGCACAAAATTGCTTTGACTCCCTCTTGTGTTTCCTCAGTATGCAAACATCGCCTCAACCGACGACGCTTCTTCTGAGGTAAGCCAGAATTCCCAGTAAGAGAATGTGATGTATGTAAGATTTAATCAAAGTAATTACTCCCTCGATGCCCGCTATCTAAAGAATTCTCCAAATGTTCCGTGATGCATGTAGAAACTATTCCATGAGCTGAATGCATCTTGGAATCGATTCATTGTCGTGTTCCGTAGTATTTCTGATCACCAGCTGAATTTGCACCCAGGTCGTCGTTGCTACACGGGTTACGCGGCACAAGAGCGCGATGGCCGTGCGCTGGGAGGCAGGACTGTACTCGAATCACGGCGAGGAGGCCGAGTGAGCCGGCGGGACCGAGCGGCAGCGTTTACGTGCATAGGGTCACCATCGCGACCGGGCCACTCTGCACCCATCGCGTCAGTCACCAGTAAATAATGGCGGCAACTCGCGCGCCGCCCTGTGTTTGTAAATATATGCAATCGGAGAAGGTCGTTCGCCTTCCTGGCCACCACTGTAAGTATCCCTGCCTCGAAGGCTCGGTTCCTCATTCCGACTCGACGTGCAACCACGGATACGATCATCGGAGTATAGCTGCCGTTTTACCGCCCCGGCCGATTGGGGTTTGTCGTTCCTAAAAGGGCGCTGTGCGGCGTACGCTTTAAGAATCGGTCGCTGCGGGATCCAGCGTCCTCTGCGAAGATGCTGCGCAGGCCAATTCCGGGACTGCGGACCGCTCATCTTGCTGGATGGATAATGAGTCAGGAATGTATAAATTAAACCTACAATCAATACAAGTATTTGACAGTATTTTATTGCCGTGGCATTTAGGCATTTGTTTGTTTTTTTATCCCGTCGAGCTTTTCCACATTCTTGTCTTGTGCATAAAGCCTGTTCTGTTTTGAGGGGTTTTTTTCATCGTTCTTAGCAAAATGTGCTCTTTGTGATCGTCTTTGACCAGAACCAAGGCCTCCGAGTTTAAACTCCCGAAGCATAAACTACTTCTTGTATCGGTTTGATTTAGAACCCGAGAATGGACTGGATTGTCGTACCGTCGGACATTATCAAACATTATCTTTGTTTTCATCGTACTCTTTTCATGAAGCGTCTCCGCGTAATGGAAATGTTGCTCGCTCAAAGGCAAAATGCACAAGAAAACACCAAAGAAGGAAGAAATAAACTTTTAAACTTTACCACTGCCGTGGTTTTACTTTGTGAGCAAGATGCGTCGTTCAGATATTATAATTCGTGTGATTAAAAATGTATTTATTTGATGAGATTTATTTGATGCCCATGGCCTGGACCTGGGTTCCCCAATTACTAATGAAAAATTTGGTGTCGTTCTGCCAAGCCGTTTTGGCTTCCATAAGGAACGGACGTACGGACATTGGCATATCTATCTGTAACGGAGCATATATGTCTAACATGTATGCAGGTAGTGGGCACAAAAAGGTAAGTGCCAACAGAATGTCACTTAGTAGGGTGTTGAAGCACCACGTGCGTCCAGGTGCGATTTGTGTTTAAAAGGTGAAAAAAAAAATACTCCTCTCCGACAACGTTTCCCTTCTTTCCTTTTGCCAATTTGAACTGTTCCACTTTCCATGCTCCCAACCCGATCTGTGGCCGAGAGTATTCCGCTGCAGAATATTACGTATTAAATAGACATGGGTCCTGAGCTGAAATGAGGAATTTTCGTGACATCATCAAGAACAAACATTCATGGGATGGGAACAGAGGATGATCTAACCTGCTGATACAATATGAACATACCGTTCCGTCATGGCACATGTGTGCGTGGATCCGCCCTATCGAACATGTATGTAGTCGTGATAACAACAATAGACTGATGATGATGACAACAGTGAATGCAGTAAAAAAAACAAAAGAACAACAGGTGTATGAGGGCTTTGGAGTTTACCTTGGGGGATGAGTGGTCCATCACACTGAACAGTGAGTACAACGGCAAGATGTGTGTGTGTGTGTGTGTGTGTGTGTGTGTGTGTGTGTATGTTAGTGTGTGTGTGTGTGTGTGTGTATATGTTAGTGTGTGTGTGTGTGTGTGTGTGTGTCAGTCCATGTGT
Source organism: Myxine glutinosa (assembly GCF_964187855.1). NCBI lineage: Eukaryota > Metazoa > Chordata > Myxini > Myxiniformes > Myxinidae > Myxine > Myxine glutinosa. The sequence goes on from NC_136261.1 coordinate 26,576,449, forward strand.
GTGTGTGTGTGTGTGTGTCCATGTGTGTGCATATGTCAGTGTGTGTGTTTGTGTGTGTGTGTATATGTCAGTGTGTGTGTGTGTGTGTTTGTGTGTGTGTGTATATGTCAGTGTGTGTGTGTGTGTGTGTGTGTATATATATATATATATGTCAGTGTGTGTGTGTGTGTGCATACAGTCACGTGAAAAAGTAAGTACACCCCATGGAAAGTTTTGACTTTTTCAACATATTTCAACATACGGCTATTTGATCTTCATTTCAACAATATTGATAGATAAAGGTGATATAATATAACAAATATCATGAAACATTTACATTTTGTAGTCCATTGTATAATTTAAATAAACATAAATGCAAATTTCGCATGTGGAAAAAGTAAGTACACCCCTACATTTATCACTACTTCAAATACCTAAAATTAGAATCAGGTGCACCAGCTCAGGTGCAAATGATTAGAACATCGTTAGAGAGGATCTTGGAGGAAACCTGTCTTATTTAAACCTCAGACATTTAGTTTGGTTTGCTCTTTGTTGTTGAAGTGTGTGGCGTCACCATGCCTAGATCAAAAGAGCTCTCTGAGGCCTTCAGGAAGAAGGTTATAGATGCCTACGAGTCTGGGAAGGGATATAAAAAGATCTCCGAACAATTTGAAATCAATCATTCGACTGTCCGGAAGATCATCTACAAGTGGAGAAGATTCCAAACAACTGCCAACTTGTTCAGGCCCGGCCGCCGCAGCAGGTTCAGCCCGAGAGCAGACCGCAAGATGCTGAAAGAAGTCTCTAAGAACCCCAGAATGTCATCACGGGACCTTCAGGTAGCTCTTGCCACTATTGTCAAAGTGCACGAGTCTACCATTAGAAAGAGGCTGCACAAATTTGATCTACATGGGAGGTGTGCCAGGAGGAAACCTTTGCTGTCCAGAAAGAACATCAGGGCAAGACTAAAGTTTGCCAATGAACACCTCGGCAAAGACCACCACTTCTGGAACAATGTGCTCTGAACAGATAAGTCAAAGGTAGAGCTATTTGGCCACAGTACCAGAAGACAAGTTTGGCGAAAACCAAAGACAGCATTTGCCCACAAGAACCTGATACCAACTGTAAAGCATGGTGGTGGAAATATTATGGTTTGGGGCAGCTTTGCTGCATCAGGGCCTGGGCAGCTCACCATCATAGAATCCACTATGAATTCTTCATTGTACCAGAGGGTGCTTGAGGATGATGTGAGGCCATCTGTCAGAAAGTTGAAGCTCAACCGAAGGTGGACCTTGCAACATGACAATGACCCTAAACATACCAGTAAATCCACCAAGGAATGGCTGAAAAGAAAGAAATGGAGGGTTCTGGAATGGCCAAGTCAACGCCCGGATCTAAATCCCATCGAGATGTTGTGGGGGGATTTGAAACGAGCTGTGCATGCAAGAAACCTCTCAAACATCGCACAGCTGAAAGAATTCTGCATGGAGGAGTGGGCAAAAATTTCTCCCAGTCGATGTCAGAGACTGGTAGACAGTTATAAGAAACGCCTACTTGAGGTTGTTTCTGCCAAAGGGGGCAATACCACCTATTAGAGCCAAGGGTGTACTTACTTTTTCCACATGCGAAATTTGCATTTATGTTTATTTAAATTATACAATGGACTACAAAATGTAAATGTTTCATGGTATTTGTTATATTATATCACCTTTATTTATCAATATTGTTGAAATGAAGATCAAATAGCTGTATGTTGAAATATGTTGAAAAAGTCAAAACTTTACACGAATCCACGTTCCACGCAAAAGGAACATGTGGAGAAAACATGGAGAGACTGAAAAAAGTCTCCCAAGGAAACGGGTAAAGGGTACCGAGACTTTGTCTGTGTGATACGTGGACAGCGTGGGAATTACGTCGTTTTTATGGCTCAAGGAACTCCATAGGTTGGGTGCTGCTCCCCACACATACCATAGGTTGGGTGCTGCTCCCCACACATACCATAGGTTGGGTGCTGCTCCCCACACATACCATAGGTTGGGTGCTGCTCCCCACACATACCATAGGTTGGGTGCTGCTCTCCACACATACCATAGGTTGGGTGCTGCTCCCAACATATACCATAGGTTGGGTGCTGCTCTCCACATATACCATAGGTTGGGTGCTGCTCTCCCCACATATACCATAGGTTGGGTGCTGCTCTCCACATATACCATAGGTTGGGTGCTGCTCCCCACATATACCATAGGTTGGGTGCTGCTCTCCACATATACCATAGGTTGGGTGCTGCTCCCCACATATACCATAGGTTGGGTGCTGCTCCACACATACCATAGGTTGGGTGCTGCTCCCCACATATACCATAGGTTGGGTGCTGCTCCCCACATATACCATAGGTTGGGTGCTGCTCTCCACACATACCATAGGTTGGGTGCTGCTCTCCACAGATACCATAGGTTGGGTGCTGCTCCCCACATATACCATAGGTTGGGTGCTGCTCCCCACATATACCATAGGTTGGGTGCTGCTCCCCACACATACCATAGGTTGGGTGCTGCTCTCCACACATACCATAGGTTGGGTGCTGCTCCCCACACATTCCATAGGTTGGGTGCTGCTCCCCACACACACCATAGGTTGGGTGCTGCTCCCCACATATACCATAGGTTGGGGGCGGCTCCCCACACATTCCATAGGTTGGGTGCTGCTCCCCACATATACCATAGGTTGGGTGCTGCTCCCCACACACACCATAGGTTGGGTTCTGGTCCCCACACATACCATAGGTTGGGTGCTGCTCCCCACATATACCATAGGTTGGGTGCTGCTCCCCACACATACCATAGGTTGGGTGCTGCTCCCCACACATTCCATAGGTTGGGTGCTGCTCCCCACACACACCATAGGTTGGGTGCTGCTCCCCACATATACCATAGGTTGGGTGCTGCTCCCCACACATTCCATAGGTTGGGTGCTGCTCCCCACACATACCATAGGTTGGGTGCTGCTCCCCACACATACCATAGGTTGGGTGCTGCTCCCCACACATACCATAGGTTGGGTGCTGCTCCCCACATATACCATAGGTTGGGTGCTGCTCCCCACATATACCATAGGTTGGGCGCTGCTCCCCACATATACCATAGGTTGGGTGCTGCTCCCCACATATACCATAGGTTGGGTGCTGCTCTCCACACATTCCATAGGTTGGGTGCTGCTCTCCACACATACCATAGGTTGGGTGCTGCTCCCCACACATTCCATAGGTTGGGTGCTGCTCTCCACACATACCATAGGTTGGGTGCTGCTCCCCACATATACCATAGGTTGGGTGCTGCTCCCCACACATACCATAGGTTGGGTGCTGCTCCCCACATATACCATAGGTTGGATGCTGCTCCCCACACATTCCATAGGTTGGGTGCTGCTCCCCACACATAACATAGGTTGGGTGCTGCTCCCCACATATACCACAGGTTGGGTGCTGCTCCCCACACATTCCATAGGTTGGGTGCTGCTCCCCACATATACCATTGTTGGGTGCTGCTCCCCACACACACCATAGGTTGGGTGCTGCTCCCCACATATACCATAGATTGGGTGCTGCTCCCCACACATTCCAGAGGTTGGGTGCTGCTCCTCACATATACCACAGGTTGGGTGCTGCTCCCCACACACACCATAGGTTGGGTGCTGCTCCCCACACACACCATAGGTTGGGTGCTGCTCCCCACACACACCACAGGTTGGGTGCCGCTCCCCACATATACCATAGGTTGGGTGCTGCTCCCCACACACACCATAGGTTGGGTGCTGCTCCCCACATATACCATAGGTTGGGTGCTGCTCCCCACACACACACCATAGGTTGTGTGCTGCTCCCCACACACACCATAGGTTGGGTGCTGCTCCCCACACACACCATAGGTTGGGTGCTGCTCCCCACATATACCATAGGTTGGGTGCTGCTCCCCACACCTTCCATAGGTTGGGTGCTGCTCCCCACACATTCCATAGGTTGGGTGCTGCTCCCCACATATACCATAGGTTGGGTGCTGCTCCCCACATATACCATAGGTTGGGTGCTGCTCCCCACATATACCATAGGTTGGGTGCTGCTCCCCACATATACCATAGGTTGGGTGCTGCTCTCCACACATACCATAGGTTGGGTGCTGCTCCCCACATATACCATAGGTTGGGTGCTGCTCCCCACATATACCATAGGTTGGGTGCTGTGCTCCACACATACCATAGGTTGGGTGCTGCTCCCCACATATACCATAGGTTGGGTGCTGCTCTCCACATATACCATAGGTTGGGTGCTGCTCTCCACACATACGATAGGTTGGGTGCTGCTCCCCACACACACCATAGGTTGGGTGCTGCTCCCCACATATACCATAGGTTGGGTGCTGCTCCCCACACATTCCATAGGTTGGGTGATGCTCCCCACATATACCATAGGTTGGGTGCTGCTCCCCACACACACCATAGGTTGGGTGCTGCTCCCCACACACACCATAGGTTGGGTGCTGCTCCCCACACATACCATAGGTTGGGTGCTGCTCCCCACATATACCATAGGTTGGGTGCTGCTCCCCACACATACCATAGGTTGGGTGCTGCTCCCCACACATACCATAGGTTGGGTGCTGCTCCCCACACATTCCATAGGTTGGGTGCTGCTCCCCACATATACCATAGGTTGGGTGCTGCTCCCCACACATACCATAGGTTGGGTGCTGCTCCCCACACATACCATAGGTTGGGTGCTGCTCCCCACATATACCATAGGTTGGGTGCTGCTCCCCACACATACCATAGGTTGGGTGCTGCTCCCCACACATACCATAGGTTGGGTGTTGCTCCCCACACATACCATAGGTTTGGTGCTGCTCCCCACATATACCATAGGTTGGGTGCTGCTCCCCACACATACCATAGGTTGGGTGCTGCTCCCCACACATGCCATAGGTTGGGTGCTGCTCCCCACATATACCATAGTTTGGGTGCTGCTCCCCACACACACCATATGTTGGGTGCTGCTCCCCACACATACCGTGAGCGTGTAGGGAGTACGGGAAGTGAGACCCGAGTTGTGTGAGACAAAGGGGGGTGCATGCGGGGCTTGCTCATGAAATTCGGACTGTTAGCTCAGTAAACACAGTGACATTCCACGCATTCCACGCCTTATAAGGTAAGTAGCAGCCGCTGACGTCATGTCTTGGATGATGTCATCTTTCGTACCTCCAGTAGGCTAAGACCGCAGGCAAAGGAATGAAGGTCCCGGGGGGATCTCGCTGGACCCTCTACAGCAGATGAAAGCCACTGACAGGACATCGGGGACATCCACGGCTCCATATCGGGATGTATGAAGATCTCCAGGATGCAGGAAGCCGCCAACCGAGCCCCCATTGGGAGACAGACAGAGGGGGAAACACACTATGCAGTGGGGGAAACACACTATGCAGTGGGGGAAACACTATGCAGTGGGGGAAACGCACTATGCAGTGGGTGAAACGCACTATGCAGTGGGGGAAACGCACTATGCAGTGGAGAAACTCACTATGCAGTGGGGGAAACGCACTATGCAGTGGGGGAAACTCACTATGCAGTGGGGGAAACTCACTATGCAGTGGGGGAAACGCACTATGCAGTGGGGGAAACTCACTATGCAGTGGGGGAAACTCTATGCAGTGGGGGAAACGCACTATGCAGTGGGGGAAACGCACTATGCAGTGGGGGAAACTCACTATGCAGTGGGGGAAACTCTATGCAGTGGGGGAAACGCACTATGCAGTGGGGGAAACTCACTATGCAGTGGGGGAAACTCACTATGCAGTGGGGGAAACTCACTATGCAGTGGGGGAAACGCACTATGCAGTGGGGGAAACTCACTATGCAGTGGGGGAAACGCACTATGCAGTGGGGGAAACGCACTATGCAGTGGGGGAAACTCACTATGCAGTGGGGGAAACTCACTATGCAGTGGGGGAAACTCACTATGCAGTGGGGGAAACGCACTATGCAGTGGGGGAAACTCACTATGCAGTGGGGGAAACTCACTATGCAGTGGGGGAAACGCACTATGCAGTGGGGGAAACTCACTATGCAGTGGGGGAAACTCACTATGCAGTGGGGGAAACGCACTATGCAGTGGGGGAAACGCACGATGCAGTGGGGGAAACACACTATGCAGTGGGGGAAACGCAGTATGCAGTGGGGGAAACGCACTGTGCAGTGGGGAAACTCACTATGCAGTGGGGGAAACTCACTATGCAGTGGGGGAAATGCACTATGCAGTGGGGGAAACTCACTATGCAGTGGGGGAAACTCACTATGCAATTTTTTATTTTTTTTATTTTGTGTACAAGTTCGAGGCTCGTGAAACAGCGAACATTAATCACACAAAAAGTCAAACCGATACATAAAACACAAAAAATAAGGGGAGCTGTAGGCAAGATGGGGAGAGAGGGGGAAGGACACAAACAACACTTGAGAGCAGGGACATCGGGAGAAATGTGGGTTGGGGAGGGCTTTGGGAGAGGTGGGAGAGGTATAAAACATATGAACACTGCAAGGACTTCCAGGAAAGAAGTTGGAATTTCGAAAAAAGAAAAAAAAAAAGTTTATCTGGGGTGAATTAGCGGGGGTAGAAAAGATCAAGGTTTTGGATGGGGAAAGATAAGAGATGGTGGTGAACAGCTGTTTTAAAGACCTGGAGGGAGGAGTGGGATTGAAGGGAGTGTGGGAGTTTGTTCCAGAGGCGGGAGAAAAGGGGAATGAAGGAGTGAAGGTGAGCAGAGAGCCTAGATTTTGGCAGTTTAACCAGAAGAGGGTTGCTGGAAGATCTTGTGTGACCTGTAGGAATATTTGGGGGACAGAGCACAGAGAGAGCTGGGGGAGCAAGGCCGGAGAGGAGTCGGTAGAAGACAGAAAGACCACCAACCTGCCTGCGGTGAGTGAAAGGCCCTCAGAGTTAACTTCATCGCAGGAGATTCCAATGATTCTGAAAGCTTTGGTTTCAAGCTTGGTGTGAGGCAGAAGCACCAGCCCAGAGGGGAGAGCAGTATTCCATTGAGCTGCGGATGAAAGCCTTGTTTGTGGTGAGGAGCTCAGGTGTGCCAAAGAAGGACTTCGCACGACGGAGGATGCCCAGTCGGCGACTGGCTTTGGAGGCCAGCTTGGAAACTTGGTTTTCCCAAGAAAGATCATGGCAGATAGTGAGACCCAAAAGCTTGAGCGACAGAACTTCTTGGAGAGGATTTTTTTTATTTTTTTTTGTATACTGAATCGAGGCTCGTGAAAGAGCTAACATTTACTTCACAAACAAATCAACCAGACAAACAAAACACACAAAAAGAGGGAGCGGAAAACAAGATGGGGAGAGAAGGGGAAGCACACAAACACAACATTTGAGAGCAGGGAGATGTGTGGAAGGGAGAGGGCTTGGGGGGAGGAGGCGTGGGAAGGGGGGGGGGGGTGGAGGGAGAAGTATAAAACACAAGGACACCAAGGACTTCCAGGACAGAAGTTGGTATTTCAAAAAAGTGGAATTGGGGTGAAATTAGCGGGGGTAGAAAAGATCAAGGTTTTGGATGGGGAAAGATAAGAGATGGTGGTGAACAGCTGTTTTAAAGACCTGGAGGGAGGAGTGGGATTGAAGGGAGTGTGGGAGTTTGTTCCAGAGGCGGGAGAAAAGGGGAATGAAGGAGTGAAGGTGAGCAGAGAGCCTAGATTTTGGCAGTTTAACCAGAAGAGGGTTGCTGGAAGATCTTGTGTGACCTGTAGGAATATTTGGGGGACAGAGCACAGAGAGAGCTGGGGGAGCAAGGCCGGAGAGGAGTCGGTAGAAGACAGAAAGACCACCAACCTGCCTGCGGTGAGTGAAAGGCCCTCAGAGTTAACTTCATCGCAGGAGATTCCAATGATTCTGAAAGCTTTGGTTTCAAGCTTGGTGTGAGGCAGAAGCACCAGCCCAGAGGGGAGAGCAGTATTCCATTGAGCTGCGGATGAAAGCCTTGTTTGTGGTGAGGAGCTCAGGTGTGCCAAAGAAGGACTTCGCACGACGGAGGATGCCCAGTCGGCGACTGGCTTTGGAGGCCAGCTTGGAAACTTGGTTTTCCCAAGAAAGATCATGGCAGATAGTGAGACCCAAAAGCTTGAGCGACAGACCTTCTTGGAGAGGTTTTATTTTTATTTTTTTTATTTTTTTTGTATACTGAATCGAGGCTCGTGAAAGAGCTAACATTTACTTCACAAACAAATCAACCAGACAAACAAAACACACAAAAAGAGGGAGCGGAAAACAAGATGGGGAGAGAAGGGGAAGCACACAAACACAACATTTGAGAGCAGGGAGATGTGTGGAAGGGAGAGGGCTTGGGGGGAGGAGGCGTGGGAAGGGGGGGGGGGGGGTGGAGGGAGAAGTATAAAACACAAGGACACCAAGGACTTCCAGGACAGAAGTTGGTATTTCAAAAAAGTGGAATTGGGGTGAAATTAGCAGGGGTAGAAAAGATCAAGGTTTTGGATGGGGGAAGATAAGAGATGGTGGTGAACAGCAGTTTTAAAGACCTGGAGGGTGGAGTGGGATTGAAGAGAGTGAGGGAGTTTGTTCCAGAGGTGGGAGAAGAGAGGAATGAAGGAGTGAAGGTGAGCAGAGAGTGTTGATTTTGGCAGTTTGACCATAAGAGGGTTGCAGGCAGATCTTGTGCGACCTGTAGGAATATTTGCGGGACAGAGCCCAGAGAGAGCTGGGGGGGCAAGGCCAGAGAGGAGTCGGTAGAAGATGGAAAGACCACCAACCTGCCTGCGGTGAGTGAGTGAAAGGCCCTCGAAGTTAGCTTCATCGCGGGAGATTCCAATGATTCTGAATGCTTTGGTTTCAACAGCGTGAAGACGAGCTAGGTGTGAGGCAGGAGCACCAGCCCAGAGGGGAGAGCAATATTCCATTGAGCTGCGGATGAAAGCCTTGTATGTGGTGAGGAGCTCAGGTGTGCCAAGGAAGGACTTTGCACGACGGAGGATGCCCAGTCGGCGACTGGCTTTGGAGGCCAGATTTGAAATGTGATTTTCCCAGGAAAGATCATGGCAGATAGTGAGACCCAAAAGCTTGAGTGACAGAACTTCTTGGAGAGGATTATTCAGAAAGTGGATGGGAGGGTTGTCCAGTCGGTCTTTTCGGAGAGACATCGTAAGAGTGTGAGATTTGTCAGGATTGAAAGACATGTTCCACTTGTTTGCCCAGTCTGTGATTTTGTCCAGGTCTGCAGAGAGTGAGGAGGCAGCAGACTGCCGATCTGAGGGATGAAGAAAGGAGCGACAGAGAGTAGAGTCATCAGCAAAGAGATACAGAGGATTTTCAAGAGAGTCAGAGAGATCATTGATGAAGACCAGAAAAAGCACAGGGCCCAGAACACTGCCTTCTGGAACTCCAGCCTGAACAGGAAGAGGAGATGAGAGAAACCCATTCAGGGCCACACGTTGACTACGACTAGAGAGGAAGTCCGCCAGCCATGCGTGGAGATTTCCATTGATACCAAAAGAGGAGAGTTTGGTGAGCAGAGCGGGGTGCCAGACCGTATCGAAGGCACGTGATATGTCAAGGGAGACTGCTCTAATTTCCTGTTTGGCATTGAGGACCTCCATCCATTGTTGAGAAAGCAGAAGCAGCATGCCCAGAGGAGAGTGTCCAGGTCTGAAACCAAATTGATGATCAGAGATCAAGCCATTGGAGAAGAGGAAAGATTTCATATCTGAAGCAATGATGGATTCCATGACTTTGCTGATAATTGAGAGAAGGCTGATTGGTCTGTAGTTGCTGGGATCTGTTTTTGCACCTTTTTTGTGCAAAGCGGTGATGTTGGCAGATTTCCAAGCAGATGGAAGATGACCTTGAGCAAAAGAGAGGGTGAAGAGAACAGAGAGAGGGAGTGAAAGAGCGGAAGAACAGGATTTTAGGACCCGTGGGCTGATGCCGTCAGGTCCAGTTGCAGAATCCGAGTCGAGGGTTGACAGAAACTTTTCCACCTTGTCAGGAGGAAAGGACACAGAGTCCAGGAGCAGCTGGGTACGACTGGGTATGGTGGGTACAGAGAGGGATGGGTTTGGGACAGAAGATTTAGAGGCAAACACAGAGTTGAGGCATTCAGCTTTTTCACGCGCGGAGTCAGCCGTGTGGCCATTTGAGGTGAGGGAGGGGATGGAGGGGGAACAAACACCAGAAACAGATTTGACCAGACGCCACCAGGATTTGGAAGAGGGAGGCAGATAAGAGAGTTCGGTCCTGAGAACGGAGAGATATTGTTTCCTAGCTCTCCTGAGGGTGGACACACACTTGTTTCGGGCTTTGTGAAAGGAAATGAGATTTCCTTCCGTTGGATTTGCTTTCCAGGAGACGAAAGCAAGTTGTTTCTGGGCAATAGCCTCACCACAAGATTCCGTGTACCATGGACGGGAGGAAGGGTAAGACAACAGAAGACGAGATGGGATAAATCTGTGCATGAGAGAGAGCAGTTTGCTTTGGAAGAATTCCCAGGAAGAATTTATGTCAGAGGCAGTAGAGATGGGAGACCAGTCCAGATGATTGATGGCTGCTTGAAGACCGTGCCAGTTGGCCTGAGTGAAATGCCAGACTCGTCGACGCTGAGGAGGCTCTCTGAGAATGGTCAGAGAGATGTCCACTTTAACAAGCACATGATCAGAAGAGCCGATTGGAGCAGAAGAAGAGCAGCAGACATTTTCAGGGAAGTTAGTCATAACCAAGTCCAGAAGAGAAGATGCTCCGTTGACTGAAATCCGGGTCGGGAAATTGACAGATTGTGTCAGTCCCAGTGAGTCACAGAAGTCCTTTGCTGAAGAGCCATGGCTGGTGAGAGCGGTACCCACACCCAGCCAACTGGCATGGTGACAGTTGAAATCACCACATATGAGGAAGAGAGAGTTGGGATGGGTAGATAGAAGTTGGTCCATATTCTCAGACAGCGAGATGTAGATGGAGTCATCACTGTTTGGTGGACGGTACAACACACATATGAACAAAAGGTGGGAGCGAAGGGGAAGCCGTAGCCAAAGGTATTCCCGGGGGTGAGGTGGAGAGAGGGCAGTGCAGGGCGAGTGAGGAAGAGAGTTTTTTATAAAGATAGCAACCCCACCTCCAGGACGAGGCTCAGGTCTATCATACCGGAGGAGGGAGTAACCTGGGAGAGATACCAAGGAATCAGAGACATCATGAAGGAGGAAAGTTTCTGTTAAGCAGATCACGTCTGGTTTGTCAGAAGCAACCTGTATGGAGAGATCAGACAAGTTTGAGCGAAGGCCCCGGATGTTTGAGGTCCATACTGTTAAGGAAGAGGAAGGGGGAGCATCGGATACAGAACAGGGGGGGGGGGAGCGGTAGGGTAAGATGTGGAAGAGGAGGAAGAGGTAGGGAGAGCTGTTGAAGGTGTGTCGGAGATTACAGAATAGCTTGGAGAAAGGGAAGAATGGGGCAGACAAAAGGTTTGATGGTGATTGGGAGAGGCGCAGTGAGGTGTTATTTGACGAGGGGGAAGAGCGAGGCAGAAGGTTGAGGGAGATGAAGGTGAAAGTTGGAAGGGGGAAGAAGCGGGGAGGACGCTTTGAGGGGGAGGGGTGAGAGGGGAGTCTAGGAGGGGAGGAGCGAGGGAGAGTCTCGGAGCGGAGGGGTGTGGGGGGAGATTTGAAAGGAATGGGTGATTGGGAAGATTTGGAGGGGAGGGGCAAGGGGGAAGATTTGAAAGAGATGGGTGATGGGGATGATTTGGAGGGGATGGGCAAGGGGGTAGATTTAGAGGGGAGGGGTGATGGGAAATGGGATTTTGGGGTGATGGGATTTTGAAAAATGTACGATTAATGGGAAACGAACATTTATTGCAAAATGAGTTTCTTGAGACATTCGAGTCAAAAATACGTTTGAGGACGCTGGAGGGAGGATGGAGTGCTGGAGAGTTTAGGGAATGAATGAAAGATGCACTTCTCACATAATCTCTATGCATAAGAGATGGAATTTTTTTTTGGAATGAATGGATTTGGTGAGCAAGTCGAAAGCATCCTTTTATAGAAGAAGAAGAAAAAGGTGTTATAGAATATGACAGAATATAGGTCTTCAGGGGTCAGATGAGACATTTTTTAACAACGTGATCACAAACGAAACAACGTGGTCGAAAAACGAACGAACGAACAAATAAGAACGAATAAACGAATAAGAACAGAAGGAAATGTTTTTGGGTTTTTTTGTTTTTTTTGAGATTTTAAAACAAGGAAGTATGGGATGAAAAGACCGTGAAAAACAGAGACCGGAAAATAATTGCAGCGCGATCAGAGAACCGCTGAGACAAAAACGAAGCCTCAAGCCAAGGTTGGACACAGTAGCCTAGTACTACACTTAGGCCTCAGAATACACAATAAGAGAGACCGACGATTCTGTACACAGGTATGAAAAACCAACGCCAAGAATACTATTCAAGACACCCCAATAGGTACATACAAGACCAGTTTCGACAAAAACACAATTGAGAAAAGTTACTTAACTTCGAAAGCGAGCGTGCATGGACAGCTTTGAAGAGACAAGACCTCCAATCTTGCGCATGCACATCAATTCCTCTCCATTATCATCAATTCCATCAATTCCGCATGCGCAGGATTGTTGAGAAAGCAGATGGGAGGGTTTTCCAGTCGGTCCTTTCGGAGAGATATTGTAAGAGTGTGAGATTTATCAGGATTGAAAGACATGTTCCACTTGTTTGACCAGTCTGTGATTTTGTCCAGGTCTGCAGAGAGTGAGGAGGCTGCAGACTGCCGATCTGAGGGATGAGGAATGGAGCGGCAGAGAGTGGAGTCATCAGCAAAGAGATAGAGAGGATTTTCAAGAGAGTCAGAGAGATCATTGATGAAGACCAGAAAAAGCACAGGGCCCAGAACACTACCTTGGGTGAACTCCAGCCAGAACAGGAAGGGGAGATGAGAGAAATCCATTCAGGGCCACACGTTGACTACGACCAGAGAGGAAGTCCACAAGTCAAGCGTGGAGATTTCCATGGATACCATAGGAGGAGAGTTTGGTGAGCAGAGCTGGGTGCCAGACCGTATCGAAGGCACGTGATATGTCAAGTGAGACAGCTCTGATTTCCTGTTTGGCATTGAGGACCTCCATCCATTGTTGAGACAGCAGAAACAACATGTCCAGAGTAGAATGACCTGGTCTGAATCCAAATTGATGATCAGAGATCAAGCCATTGGAGAAGAGGAAGGATTTGATATCCGAAGCAATGATGGATTCCATGACTTTGCTGATAATTGGAAGCAGGCTGATTGGTCTGTCGTTGCAAGGATCTGTTTTTGCACGTTTTTCTGTAAAGCGGTGATGTTTGCTGATTTCCAAGATGCTGGCAGATGACCTTGAGCAAAAGATAGGGTGAAAAGAACAGAGAGAGGGTGAGATAGAGCGGCAGAGCAGGATTTTAGGACCTGTGGGCTGATGCTGTCTGGTCCAGTTGCAGAATCAGAGTCGAGATGATGATGAATCAGAATCAACGCATTGGTGGAAACGCACTATTCAGCGGCGGAAACGCATTATGCAGCAAGGGAAACGCACTATGCAGCAGTGGAAACGCACTATGCAGTGGGGGAAACGCACGATGCAGTGGTGGAAACGCACTATGCAGTGGGGGAAACGCACTATGCAGTGGGGGAAACTCACGATGCAGTGGGGGAAAAACACTATGCAGTGGGGGAAACTCACTATGCAGCAGGGGAACTCACTATGCAGTGGGGGAAACACACGATGCAGTGGGGGAAACACACTATGCAGTGGGTAGAAACACACTATGCAGCAGGGGAAACGTACACTATGCAGCGGGGGGAACAGTCTATGCAGCGGGGGAAACTCACTATGCAGCGGGGGAAATGTGCACTATGCAGTGAGGGAATCACACTATGCAGCCGGAGAAACTCACTATGCAGCGAGGGAAACGCACTATGCAGTGGGGGAAACGCACTATGCAGCAGGGGAAACACACTATGCAGTGGGGGGAAACACACTATGCAGCAAGGGAAACGCACTATGCTGTGGCAGAAACGCACTATGCAGCGGGGGAAACGCACTATGCAGCGGGGGAAACGCACTATGCAGTGGGGGAAACGCACTATGCAGTTGGGGGAAACACACTATGCAGTGGGGGAAACACACTATGCAGTGGGGGAAACACACTATGCAGTGGGGGAAACACACTATGCAGTGGGGGAAACACACTATGCAGTGGGGCAAACACACTATGCAGTGGGGCAAACACACTATGAAGCGGGGGAAACACACTATGAAGCGGGGGAAACACACTATGCCGCGGGGGAAACGCACTATGCAGCGGGGGAAACGCACTATGCAGTGGGGGAAACGCACTATGCAGCGGGGGATATGCACTATGCAGTGGGGGAAACGCACTATGCAGCGGGGGAAACTCACTATGCAGTGGGGGAAACACACTATGCAGCGGAGGAAACACACTATGCAGCGGGGGAAACTCACTATGCAGTGGGGGAAACACACTATGCAGTGAGGGAAACGCACTATGCAGTGGGGAAAACACACTATGCGGCGGGGGAAACACACTTTGTAGCAGGGGAAACGTACACTATGCAGCAGGGGAAATGTACACTATGCAGCGGGGGAAACTCACTATGCAGCGGGGGAAATGTGCACTATGCAGCAGGGGAAACACACTATGTAGCAGGGGAAACGCACTATGCAGCGGGGGAAACACACTATGCAGCGGGGGAAATGCACTATGCAGTGGGGGAAACACACTATGCAGTGGGGGAAACGCACTATACAGTGGGGGAACACAATATGCAGTGGGGGAAACACAATATGCAGTGGGGGAAACACACTATGCAGTGGGGGAAACACACTATGCAGTGGGGGAAACACACTATGCAGTGGGGGAAACACACTATGCAGTGGGGGAAACGCACTATGCATTGGTGGAAACGCACTATTCAGTGGTGGAAACACACTATGCAGCAAGGGAAACGCACTATGCAGCGGGGGAAACGCACGATGAAGTGGGGGGAAGGTACTATGCGGTGGGGGAAACACACTATGCAGCGGGGAAAACTCACTATGCAGCGGGAGAAACTCACTATGCAGTGGGGGAAACAGTGTTCATCGACAATCTCAGTGTGTTCTTCTATAATCTCACAGTGTTGATCTACAATCTCACAGTGTTCATCTACAATCTCTCAGTGTTCATTGACAATCTCACAGTGTTCATCTACAATCTCACAGTGTTGATCTACAATCTCACAGTGTTCATCTACAATCTCAGTGTTCATCTACAATCTCAGTGTTCATCTACAATCTCACAGTGTTCATCTACAATCTCAGTGTTCATCTGCAATCTCACAGTGTTCATCTACAATCTCAGTGTTCATCTACAATCTCACAGTGTTCATCTACAATCTCACAGTGTTCATCTACAATCTCAGTGTTCATCTACAATCTCAGTGTTCATCTACAATCTCACAGTGTTCATCTACAATCTCACAGTGTTCATATACAATCTCAGTGTTCATCTACAATCTCACAGTGTTCATCTACAATCTCAGTGTTCATCTAAAATCACAGTGTTCATCTAAAATCTCACAATGTTCATCTAAAATATCAGTGTTCATCTAAAATCTCAGTGTTCATCTGCAATCTCACAGTGTTCATCTACGATCTCAGTGTTCATCTACAATCTCACAGTGTTCATCTACAATCTCAGTGTTCATCTACAATCTCACTGTTCATCTACAATCTCACTGTTCATCTACAATCTCAGTGTTCATCTACAATCTCACAGTGTTCATCTACAATCTCAGTGTTCATCTACAATCTCACAGTGTTCATCTACAATCTCAGTGTTCATCTAAAATCACAGTGTTCATCTAAAATCTCACAGTGTTCATCTAAAATATCAGTGTTCATCTAAAATCTCAGTGTTCATCTACAATCTCACAGTGTTCATCTACAATCTCAGTGTTCATCTACAATCTCACAGTGTTCATCTACAATCTCAGTGTTCATCTAAAATCACAGTGTTCATCTAAAATCTCACAGTGTTCATCTAAAATATCAGTGTTCATCTAAAATCTCAGTGTTCCTCTACAATCTCACAGTGTTCATCTATAATCTCACAGTGTTCATCTATAATCTGACTGTGTTCATCTATAATCTCACAGTGTTCATTTATAATCTCACTGTGTTCATCTACAATCTCACTGTGTTCATCTACAATCGCACAGTGCTCATCTATAATCTCAGTGTTCATCTATATTCTATACTCTCACAGTGTTCATCTACAATCTCAGGACAACGCCGGCATGAGTGGCCAAGCTTCCCGCAAGAAGTCAAGAAAAATCAGCATCCGACATTTGTCTGCCTTGCCTTGTCGGCCCTGCGGACAAAGCCTCTTCCACTAGCAGACGAATAGAGCCGCCTTTGTGAGGCCAGAATTCCAGCTCCCGTACGTAGAAAGCTCAAGAGCCCCTCTGTTGCCCACTCATTCGGCCCTTGCCCTGGAAACCTCATGGATCTCAAATGAATGGATTCAAAACTTCGTCTTGGCCGCTCCCCGACCTGGCTCACACTCTGGAAGTCATTCATCCATACAATTAACCCAAGCAACTCAATTGGCTCGAACATCCGTGAGCTCTTATTCCACAATTATTTGGCAATTCCATTTGCCTATCGGATACAAGATGCTTTTGGAATTATCAGCAGTTCCCTCTTTGCTTTTGGAATAACAACAATTACTCGACGTTCTTTTGATAGCATGAGTACTCGGTACCACCATCTCCGCCTATCTTAGCTCAACTGATTAAATATCTCGTCCATTCTTTTGGTTGGGAAAAATGCAGGAATTTTTTACTTCTCCTTTTGTCGAAGGGTCATCTATTCCTTAAAGAAGAGAGACAGAGAGAGAGAGAGAGACAGAGAGAGAGAGAGACAGAGAGAGACAGAGAGAGAGAGAGAGAGAGAGAGAGAGAGAGAGAGAGAGAGAGAGAGAGAGAGAGAGAGAAAGAAAAGGAAAGAAAGCAGGATTGGGGAGTGTGGGAAGAGATATGGAAAATCCTTTTGGAAGACAGAGGAACACACAACACAAGGAGCACAAGGACACCCAGACATGGGAGGAAGCCAGTCGTCCCATTAAGCCGGTGTTATCTCCACATTCCCGACAACTCAGGGCTCCTATCCCCCGTCCAAAGATGGACGAAGGTTTTGTTTTCACCCTTGTCTGTTTGTGAGCAGTCTCCAGCTATCCAGTATTCCTGCCAATATCCCTGTACCCGTCTAGGGCCTGTGCGTTTTAGTACTTATCCAAAGCCGGTTTAAAGCTATCAAACATCCATGCTCCCACCACCATCCATGGAAGACCATTCCGTGCATTGACAACTCTTTATGAATTGAATAATAGACCTTGGTTGTTTTTGTTCAAACACTCCTTACATTCTCCAACTATTCCCACTGGTTCTGCCAGCGTCCATCTTACCTCTCCCCTTCCTTA